>NW_028278820.1:0-223856 GCF_059751315.1 Micrasema longulum
GCGCTAGAATGAACCTTTCCCAAACTTCTAGATGTAGGTTCTGCGGTGCAGATGAGGAAACACCTATGCGTGTTCTATGTGAATGTGATGCTTTACATCATAAAAGGAGCCTCATCCTCGGGGGACCGCTGGTTAAACCTGAGGATGTTAAAGAGCTCGCCACCTATCTAATAGGCCGATACTTTACGGATCTGGGCTTGGAGGGGGAGATTTAGCAAAATGTAAACTCTCACATGTAAACGGGGATGCCGAGATGCGATCTCTCAGGCGAATGTGTGGTAAAACTATGCACGATAGATGCGCAAATGTTGAGATCCGTACCTTACGTGAGGCTGAGACGAGCATTATCGACAAAATCGAGAAAGGAGCTCTGCGCCGGTTCGGACGTGTAGAACGAATGGAAAGCGAAAGAACAGCTAAGAATGTTTACAATGCGAATGTTGATGGATGCAGAAATAGAGGTAGACCGAGAAAGACATGGCATGACCAAATCCAACAAATACTTGAAGATGGAAATGTCAAAAGTTATGTATGAATGTAGAGGAAGCGAGATCTGTATGCAAAGACAGAATGATGTGGCGTTCTTTACTCTCTGCCTACCCTTACGGTTAAACGGCGTGATGGTTTGTTGTTGTTGTAAACTGTCGCCTTACAAACAGTAGCCAGGCTCTTTACAGACCTGGGCTTGGAGGGCGAGAACTATTCACGGGAGCCGTCGCAATAGATCTTCACAGGTCACAGTGACGTCGGGAGCTTGCACAGCACTGACCCCCCCTTCTAAGAATACGAATGACAAAGAAACTAGGAATGCATGTCAGGATGCGTGGAAGTGTGCGGCGGTCCATCCTCTGGGGGATCTCCTGTCCAGTTACCTGGTGTTGGTCTTCATGACCTGCGGCGGCTGCTTCTCGATGACGAAGGTGGAGGTGACGAGCGTGGACAGCAGCTGCGTGGCGCGGCTGCCCAGGGTCGGCAGGAGGTCGGGAACGCCGGGCGGCTCGAGGGCGAGGCGCTGCCGCAGCCGCTCCGCCTCGCGGACCTGCTGCCGGCACGACCAGATCACCTCGGCCAGGGACTCGCACCTGTGGAGGAGTTACGAGGAGTTACTGACTGCACGATGAATAGGGTATTATCACAAATTACAAATAAGATAGAAAATGCACTATATTCAATATTTAGATTTTTATGGTTTTAAATTATATAACTATTGGTTACAAATTATGTGGGTATGCATTGTTCAAGTATTGTCACAACTTTTACATCCTTTGTACCCACAATATTGTTCACTTCCCACCTGCCTACTGCCGACTGCGACACGGTACAAATTACTAGTACATAAACACATACATTTCTCTATAAAACACACAGTTTTCCCTGAAGATGCCTCCTGCAATGGTAGCCGAAACGTCGGATCAAATCCAACATACACGGTATCACCCAAAAAAGATACATAATATTAATGCTACTAAAATTTGTTGTTTTCCAGATAGTCAACGTGCAAAAATTTTCATTCTTAATTTTGTCTCCGAGACTCGACCCCCGGCATCGCTCGCTCCACGGGTCTCCGCATGACTCTTGGCTTATAAGAATTTTTATCGGATGGTGTGAGAATACAGAATCTAACATTTTTCTTCATTTTAGACGATTCGAAAACATTCCCAAACTCACCACTCTTGAATGGTGTCCAAATTTGCGTTGAACGCGGCTCCGTTCCCGGCCAATTGCTGTTCACGTTTCCACCTGAAAAATACAAACAAAGCTTACATTTTGATTTTATACACAGACAGGCACCGCGGCGCAGCCAGAGGGGGTAGAGATGATTCAGAATAGCGCCGCTGATGTCAGAACACAAGCTCTGTAAAGCTAGGGTTTCCTAGGACAGCGGTGCCCGTATTTTAACGGCCGCAGTGAACGGTGATGCAGTGGACAGCCGTCGTAAAGGTGATTAGAGAGTGGTTTTCTAGGAAAACGGTGTTATCAACACCATTTAACACCGTTTTCCTAGGAAACCACTCTCTAATCACCTTTACGACGGCTGTCCACTGCATCACCGTTCACTGCGGCCGTTAAAATACGGGCACCGCTGTCCTAGGAAACCCTAGCTTTAACGCCCAAACTTTAGTATCTCAACAGCCCGCATTGTTTAGTATCGATCAGCATAGAACAAACTATGGCCTGAATTCTCCAATGACCCGTCTTCGTCGCATCGGTAACTCGAGACAAGATCATCTGGATTTTTTAGGTTTAAGTTTACAAGGATTTAAACGAGCACAAAATAAATAGTCCAGTTCTTGTCTCGATGTCCCTTATGTTACTCAATGCATCTTTTCTTTTTTTTAATGTTTTAAACTATTCTTTTACTAACAATATTTTGAGTTTGTCCAAATTTTTGTAGACAAGGACTGGATTCAACAAATATAGGCAGAATGGTGAATGTTACACAGTGTGTAAAGTGGCCACTTAAACCAGCCATTGAAAGGTCATAAGCCCTGTAGACGCCTAGACTTCTATATTACCTTCTCTTAAATGTTCTTCATCTCTGTTGTAATATGTTAATATAAACAGCTCCCCAGGGAGTTGAATGCAGTCCTTGTCTACAAAAATTTGGACAAACTCAAAATATTGTTGATAAATCCACCCGGTCCATGAAGAAGTATAGAAATTGAAAAAATAACATTTTCAGGCGTTGCCTAGTATGTAGGTGAAATAATTCAATTAGATGAATCTCACCCGCATAAATAAAGGTTTCAGCTCTTTAACTTCACAAACATCAACAGATGAAAGAATTGAAGGAGTATAGATGTTCAAATATAGGCAGAATGGTGAATGTTACACAGTGTGTAAAGTGGCCACTTAAACCAGCCATTGACAGGTCATAAGCCCTGTAGATGCCTGGACTTCTATATTACCTTCTCTTAAATGTTCTTCATCTCTGTTGTAATATATTCTTTTATTGAAATATTTAAACCCAATAAATTGTATACATGGACAATGTCCGTAAATAAATAAATAAGCTTAATTTCTTTTGAAAAAATATCAAATATTGTCAATAGTTTTTATGAAAGTATCAAAGTTTGAAATTTTTTTCAAAATTATCAAAGGGCAGATTTAAAGTGCAAGTGGAGAGTTGTGGGCTGGTTGGTAATCCGTACCTTATCAACTCCTCGTCAAGGACCTTGCTCTGCAGGCTGTTGAGGGCCTCGATGGTGTCCTTCAGTTTGTCCACTAGAGCGAGGCGTGCTTGAAGCAGGTGCGCCACCTAAATTGTAAATTAGAAAAAAAAAAAATTATATATATATATATATATATAGTTGGATAATTTATATAGCGCCATTTTTGTGAAAATCACCTCAAGGGCGCTGTACAATTAATAAATATCCCAGTACGTCTTGCAGCTACAGAGCGCATGGACGTTTGGGATTCTAGTTCCTCGTTTTCAATAAAGATCAATAAAAAATTATAACAGATAGGAGCTAGATTACAGGACGTCTTGCAGCTACAGAGCGCATAGACAGTTAGAAATTTAGCCCCCATTTACACATTTTAAAAATTGACAAATAAATTTAGTGTATTAATGATACTAAAAAAAATAAAAATAATATGAATAATAAAAAGGAGTAAGATTAAAACACGTCTTGCAGCTACTAAGCGCATAGACGATTGGAATTCTAGACCCCATTTATAAAATTTAGGTATTTTTAAGTTGGTATATGAAAGCTAGATAACCAATCATCGTGCAGCTACAAAGCGCATGGACGAGTGGAATTCTAGCAAAGTTAGAATGATATCAATCAATTTATAAAAAATAGAGCATAGTAGTAAGTTTGTCAAGTGTTCATGCCAAGAACTAAGCAATAAAAAACTACATAAATAAAGCACTGTTTCAACTCCATGGTTAACAAAGGGAGATAGATGTCCGAAGAGAATCTTTTGTAGACAGTAGGTAGATATCGTCACCATGTGGCCCACTGGCTGCTGGAGAATTTCTGGAAACGCACGTGTGTAGACTGGGGGATTATGCCTATTGTTCCAACGACTTGGTGTCCATTTTGGTCCGTATTATTTCATTTTATGAGACGCAACATTATATTGGAATAATATCTAGAAAAACGCCTATTTAAATACAGCAAAACCTCGTTTTTACGTTCGTCAATTTTTTATTTTTCCCGGTAAAATGTGTAGGTCCCATATTATTCCACACATTCTCATTCAAATATTCTCCCAATTAACGTTTTTCATAACCCCGGTTTTACGATGAAAATTTTTCAAAACTCATTCGATCTGTCAAAAGACGCTGAACCGCGCGCCGCCGCGTTTGCCCAAAACGGTAAATAAAAAATGTGAACGGTGCACTAAAATCTAGAACATTTAAGAGAAGGTAATATAGAAGTCCAGGCATCTACAGGGCTTATGACCTGTCAATGGCTGGTTTAAGTGGCCACTTTACACACTGTGTAACATTCACCATTCTGCCTATATTTGAACATCTGTATTCCTTCAGTTCTTTCATCTGTTGATGTTTGTGAAGTTAAAGAGCTGAAACCTTTATTGATGCGGGTGAGATTCATCCAATTGAATTATTTCACCTACATACTAGGCAACGCCTGAAAATATTATTTTTCAATTTCTACAAACAACTCCTAAATCTCCGATGGACTTGACTACATCAATTTTGGAGTTTTCTAATAGGTACTCGAAGGAAATGGGTTGTTTTGTTCTATGAAATGACATTATTTTGCATTTTTTAATATTTAGTTCTAATTTATTGACTTTACACCGTCGGTTAAAAGAGTTAATGTCCGATTGAAGAAGAAAGCAGTCTTGTAAAGTTTGAATTATTTTGAGAATTTTGCTGTCGTCCGCGAAGAGCCAAAAACGAGAGTAAGAGAACGATTTAGCAACATCATTAATAAACAAATTGAAAAGCAGGGGTGCCAAATGAGCACCCTGAGGTACACCCGATGTGACATCAGCACTGGTTGATAAATAGTTATTTATCCGAACATTTTGCGTCCTACCAGTTAGATGCGATTTAATAAATGATAGTAATGGATCTCTTATTCCCAAGGCATGTAATTTATACATGAGAAGGATAAATGTATGAGAGAATTGAAAAGTATGGATGTGGGAGCGAAAATGAGTAATCTTACTGTCAGTTGCCTTCTGTACGCCGATGACGCAGTCCTCCTAGCTGACAGCGAAGAGGAACTGCAATCCTCGGTTACAAAGGTTTACGAAGTGTGCAAGGAGAGTGATTTGCTAATGAATGTGCAAAAGTCGAACGTCATGGTCTTTAAAAGAAATGTAACTATGACTGAATGTAAGATTGTAGTAAATGGAGATAGTTTGAAACAGGTCGAAGAATTTGTATATCTGGGTAGTATGTTTACTAGAGATGGAAATATGGACAAGGATATTGAAAGGAGGGTTAGTGCCGGTAACAGAGTTAATGGTGCCTTAAAGTCTGTCGTAGCAAATAAGTGTCTATCGCAAGAGGCTAAATTAGCAGTTCATAATGGAGTTCTGGTACCAACCCTAATGTATGGAAGCGAAGCATGGAGTTGGAAAAAAAGGGACGAAAGTAGACTGAATGCTGTTGAAATGCGATCCCTCAGGCGAATGTGCGGAAAAACAATGTATGATAGGTGCCCTAATGTCGAAATTAGAGCAGAATGCAAGGCCGAGTTAAGCATTATCGACAAAATTAAGAAAGGTCTTTTGCGATGGTTCGGTCATGTGGAGCGAATGAATGATGAAAGAACGGCTAAAAAGATTTATGATGCGAATGTGTCTGGTTGTAGAAGTCGAGGAAGGCCGAGAAAGACGTGGCATGATCGAGTACAACAAATTCTTGAAAGTGGTCATGTGAAAAGTCGGAATAATCGACGTGCGTGCATGAGAAGATGTATGAATGTGAAGGAAGCAAAGGAAGTGTGCCAGGACAGAGTGGTGTGGCGTTCTATCCTCTCTGCCTACCCCTCTGGGGAAATGGCGTGATGGTTAGTTAGTTAGTTAGTTAGAATTTTATGATCTACTTTGTCAAATGCCTTAGAAAAATCTGTAAAAAGAACGTCAATCTGCTGACCATTTTCGAGTGCTTCGACAATAACCTGGGTATAATCTACCAGGTTCGAGGTGGTTGATCTGGCAGATCTAAATCCATGCTGTTCATCGATCAGTATATTCCTAAACATGGGCGTGATTTTGCTAGCAATTATAGCTTCAAACATTTTAGGGATACAAGATAATGTTGAAATAGGATTGAACTACTTGCAGGGGGATGTGTTATGGATAAGCATATGATATATAGTTGTAAGCATAATATAGTAGCATTTTATTTTTATCAAACAAAGAAAACATAGATAAACTAACTGTATTACAAAATAAAGCCTTTAGAATCATTTTGAAAAAAAACAGATACACGAGGGTAAAGTCGATGGTAAATGAAATGAAATTATTAACATATAAACAAAGAATATTTTACAATACAATGATATTTGTTCATAAAATTATAAACTCTAATAAAAAAACAGAATTTTGGAAAAAAATTGATCGGAACCAGCGTGAACACGATCACAATACTAGAGAAAAGAACAAAATTAGACTTCCATTTAGGAAAAAGGCAAAGTCACAAAATTCCATTTTATTTAAAGCAATTAAAAAGTATTACGAAATGGAAAAAAATATTTATGAAGAAAAAAACATATCAAAATTTAAAATAATGGTCAAGACATATGTGATAAACAATTTATAAATTAAATATATTTGCAATGTTATTATTAGAACACACATAACAATATGTATGATATGTGTGCCCTACTTTAAGATTTAAAAATAAAAATAAAAAAATAAATAAATAAATATATTGTCGCGTAGGTAATGCCCAAGGCAGGCAAAACAGGCCGTAATCGGTGTCCTTGGAACATGGTAGGCTTTCCTAGGAAGAACATAGTAACCGTGCCTTCGGGCGTCGTTTCGCGGAAAAATATTAACCATCGTAAAACGAGCTGTTCTTTAGTACCTAATGGAAATTAGTGCTATTTTTAATAAATTTCATTACAAGCGAATTAAATCAATTTAGCATTGGCTTAGTAATAAATTAATATTTAGAAGGGGTTGAAAACCATAAAATTATTTGAGATAAGAGATGTAATCTATTTTCACTTTTATCTGTCAGCGCCTGGAACTGGAGTGTGGAGTGAGTAAGGGGGGGGGCTTAAGATAATACGCATAGACAACTCTCCTCACATTTCTATCTGTGGCCTGTGACATTACCAAAATTAAAATGAATGCATTACCCGTGAGCTTCTGTGACAAAATTTATTACCAACTTACTAAACGATCGTTTTCAAAAGACCTTATTTTCGAAATGAAAATAATGAGTGAAAATATTCATTGTAAGGGCTTATATAAACACTAGGAGAATCTTTAAAAAATCTTTTATTTGTAGAGTAGGTTAAATCCGATATTCCTCCCGAGTGATAATACCCTATTGACTAAATATCTACACTGTACTATGAAGAGACGAAGGGGTAGAGTAAAGATATGTATGGAAAACATGAACACCATTACCTTCTGGTTCAGGACCTGCTCCAGTTTCTCCTTTTGTCCTTTCAGCTTGGCTTCCACATCCTTGGACTGGTGGTTAGCAGGCTGGCCCGCCAGGTGTTGCAGGTGCGCTGCGGGGGTGTTTAAAGGTTAAGGAGTTTAATAATAATAATAATAATGTTTGGATAATTTATATAGCGCCATTTTTGTGAAAATCACCTCAAGGGCGCTGTACAATAAATACACATCCCAACACGTCTTGCAGCTACAGAGCGCATGGACGGTTGGGATTCTAGTTCCTCGTCTCCAATTATGATATATTACAATTATGATATATATGAGCTAGATAACAGCACGTCTTGCAGCTACAGAGCGCATGGACAATAAGAAATCTAGCCCCTATTTACATTTTTTTTTATTTTTTTTTTATTTGACAATGAAGTTTAGAGTTTAAGTGATATTTTAAAAACGAAATAAAAAGCAAATTTATAAAATTGGAAATTAGATAGCAAATAAGTTTAAGTATTAACTACAGTTATTTTGTGATTTATAAGTTCCACCCCAGGGGGCTTCTGCGGGACTCAATCGGCTTTAGAATCGTATGCGACTTCCGTAATTCGACGAGTGACAGCATTCTTGAACCACCCATACGAATGCAGTCGATTGAAAACCAATCGACTTTATCTCGAGTGCCCCAGAGCACTCGACATTGACAATCGAATGCGACATTGTAACTTCGGATGTCAAACTTCCTTCTTGTAAAACGCGAGTAGGTATTTTTGATGTATTTTAACTAACTAACAACAAATGTGAAACAAATATAGCTGTACTTACAATATTTGAGTTTGTCCAAATGTTCGTAGACAAAAGACTGGATTTCACCCCCTCGGGAGTCATTAAGATTAACTAATTACAACAGGGATGGAGAATTCCTTAAATAAGGAAACATGGAAGTCTAGGCATTTACAGGACTTATGACCTGTCATTGGCTGGTTTAAGCGGCCACTTTACACACTGTGTAACATTCACCATAAACTCAAATATTGTAATGAGACCGACTGGTCCAAGAAGAAGATTAAAAATTGAAAAATTGTTTTCGGGCGTTACAAAAATTTGGACAAACTCAAAATATTGTTGATAAATTACCTGGTCCATGAAGAAGTATAGAAATTGAAAAAATAACATTTTCAGGCGTTGCCTAGTCTAGTATGTAGGTGAAATAATTCAATTAGATGAATCTCACCCGCATAAATAAAGGTTTTAGCTCTTTAACTTCACAAACATCAACCGATGAAAGAATTGAAGGAATATAGATGTTCCAATATGGGCAGAATGGTGAATGTTACACAGTGTGTAAAGTGGCCAGTTAAACCAGCCATTGACAGGTCATAAGCCTTGTTGTTGCCTAGACTTCTATATTACCTTATCTTAAATGTTCTTCATCTCTGTTGTAATATGTTAATATAAACAGCTCCCCAGGGAGTTGAATCCAGTCCTTGTCTACAAAAATTTGGACAAACTCAAAATATTGTTGATAAATTACCTGGTCCATGAAGAAGTATAGGAATTGAAAAAATAATATTTTCAGGCGTTGCCTAGTCTAGTATGTGGGTGAAATAATTCAATTAGATGAATCTCACCCGCATAAATAAAGGTTTCAGCTCTTTAACTTCACAAACATCAACAGATGAAAGAATTGAAGGAATATAGATGTTCAAATATAGGCAGAATGGTGAATGTTACACAGTGTGTAAAGTGGCCACTTAAACCAGCCATTGACAGGTCATAAGCCCTGTAGATGCCTGGACTTCTATATTACCTTCTCTTAAATGTTCTTCATCTCTGTTGTAATATGTTAATATAAACAGCTCCCCAGGGAGCTGAATCCAGTCCTTGTCTACAAAAATTTGGACAAACTCAAAATATTGTTTATTAATATTAAGACCCAGACGAGTTGAGTTTCCCTACAGTGTGTCAACAATTTCCTGTTTGATTTCGCGTGTTCATATTTATTAGACGTTCAACCATCAGTGTGGCCGGATATGAAGCAAAGTGTAAACGCATGCAAAAAATAAAAAAATCTGTAAATTGAACACTCTCTAGACGGTAGAGAAGATTCAGAATGCCATCCCAGCTCCACTGGTCGACTCCGGGCTGGTCGGGGGTGGCCGGAATCAATCGACCCTCGTCGTATGGTAAAAATGACATACTGACCGTTTACTTTGGTGCACTCGTGATACTGCAGAGCGAAGGCCTCTTGCTCCTGCTCCATGATCCGCAGTTCGTTGGCGCTCTCCTTGGTGCGCTGGCGCAGCGACTCCATTTGCTGGATCATCTGCAGGTGTGTATTCGTCGTAAGTCTAACATCACTCTTTTAACCGATGGTGTAAAGTCAATAAATTAGAACTAAATATTAAAAAATGCAAAATAATGTCATTTCATAGAACAAAACAACCAATTTCCTTCGAGTACCTATTAGAAAACTCCAAAATTGATGTAGTCAAGTCCATCAGAGATTTAGGAGTTGTTTTGGACTATAAACTGACAAACAACGAGCGTATAGATAATACAGTCAATAAATCACTGAAATTACTTGGCTTCATTAACAGAATATCCTCTGATTTTACTAATTTTATTTTATTTTCTTTTATTCAGGAAACATACAGTACAGTTACAAAGTTTAATATTTTACACAATTGGACTTAATTCTAATGGACCAGCAATTAAATGTAAGGTTAATTATGAAAGTATAAAAAAGAGAAGGAAAAAGAAAACATAAATGAAAGTTGTTTAAAAATTTAAATTTAAGTGAAAAAAATATATTTTAAGGTTTGTAGTTTGTAGTGAGTATTTACAAATGGAAATAATATTAAAAATGAAGAAAATTTGTAAGAGTAATTAAGAATTAAGAATGGAAATAAAGAATGAAAAACATGCTCAGATGTAAAAATAAAATAAAATAGTAATAACATTTTTTTTTAAAAAAGGAAAAACATAAACACATATTTATTTTAAGGGATTCAAAGAAACGATGAGAAGAATCTTTAAGTGAAATATAAGACAGTAAATTTAAATTTAGCTCAATTTAAAAAACATCTTCAAAATTAATGCCACATTATAGTAAGAGCAGCAATATATTGATTTTATTAACATATATAATATAAGTAATTAAAAGTAGTTTAAAAGTATAAAAACATGCCAATGGCAGCAGAGAAAAAAGAAAAAATAAAGAAGGAATAACAAGTATAGCGAGTAATCTTTAAAATTTGAAAAAGCAATATAAGGAGAAGATTTTAATGTCCGTACAATCAAAACTCTTTATGGCTCGACTGTTCGCCCTCTTCTAGAATATGCCTCCTAGAATAGTGGGCTGGTCTCCATTCTATGTCAATCGCATAAATCACATTGAATCAGTCCAACATCGCTCGCTTCGAAAAATAGCGTGGATGCTCGGACTAGAGAGAGATAATTATTCTTACTCTGAAATAGAGTCTATGTTAAATATTTCTAGTCTACAAAAACGTAGAACTAATATTGACTCCATATATATGTTCGGCATACTAAATGGTATAATCGATGTGCCATCATTACTGGGACAAGTCAAATTCAATATTCCGACTCGTAGGTTGAGAAACAATGAAGTACTGTTCATCGATAACAACACTACAAGGCTTTGAAAAATAATGTCCCATTAATTAATAATCAAGTAACTTTCCAATATAGTCCATTATTCGATATTTCATTGTAATGCTCACCCTACCCTCCCCCTCCCCTTTTCCTCCTTTTCCGATTGTTAATCCTTTTGAAATATTAGTTTCATGAGTCATCAACCCTCGGTGGTGGCGTAGTGAAGCATGTGTCTAACCTGCATGTCGATTTTATATTTTTGCAAATCTACTATGGTGAAGGTGTGTAGTGGTATTTGCATGTTGGTGTAGTGTTGTTGTCCTGACGAAGAGACGGGTTACGTCGACAGATAAGTCGGTGAGTGGTTTTATACTAATTTTATTAACATAATATTAAAAATTAACACTTTACTAATCAAGCTATATTGTCATCTAATCAAATATATTTTAAGGACAATACAATATTTCATAGCTCCTAATACACTGGTACCTGAATCACAGAACTAGTCGTCTTACCTTCATGTAGCAAAACATGATCAAGATACGCTGCGATCGGTGTACCAGTTCAGTGCCCTACTGGAAATGAAATTATGATGATGATGATGACATTTACCTCGGCCGTGGCCGTGGACTGCGCGAGGGCGTTGCCAGCGCCCTGAACGAACCGCATCTCGGTGGCCAAACACTGCTTCACATAATTGTACAGAGTCGTCGGATTCGAACTGAAAACATTCACAAAACAATTTTATTACAGTGAAACTGCTGATAATATTAGGCTGATTTATATAGCGTCATTTTTGTGAAGAATCACCTCGAGGGCGCTTCACAATTGGTAAGGTAACTTATTATATTTAATAATAATATTTTGAGTTTGTCAAAATTTTTGTAGACAAGGACTGGATTCAACTTCCCGGGGATCGGGGATCTGTTTATTATTATTATGGATAACTTATATAGCGCCATTTTCGTAATATTATACCTCAAGGGCGCTTTACATAGTGATACTATAGTTAAATAAATTTAATTGAAGCTTTTAAATTTGTAATTTAACTAAAACAATTTATTTTGTTGTCACATGCTACAGATTTATTCAAATGATTTAGAGAACAAGTGGGTTTTGTTATGTATTATAGCAACACTGAGTAGGTACTTGTCTGGATAAATATGATCTGTGCATAAGTGTAAAGTCAAAGTGTTTTTACAACAATAATAAACAGTACTTGATAATGACCCAACATGGGATAACTTAGTGTATCATTAATTATTCAAACATTACATTGGCGACGAGGAAAATGGCACTAAGATTTAGTGAATATGGCCCAGGTAAAACCTGGAGCCATTATATCGACAGATTTTGTTTTGCTCTGGAAGCAAATCAAATACTAGAAGAAAATGTCAAAAAGGCCAACCTGTTAGCAAACTGTGGAGAAGAAACCTACGACCAGTTAG
This sequence comes from Micrasema longulum, assembly GCF_059751315.1. NCBI lineage: Eukaryota > Metazoa > Arthropoda > Insecta > Trichoptera > Brachycentridae > Micrasema > Micrasema longulum. Next base: position 12,624 of record NW_028278820.1, read on the forward strand.
TAGCGTTAATATTACCTAAAAACATCAGAGAAGTTACATTTGAAGAAATTCTGCATGTATTAAACAAACACTACAATAAAGAGCCTAACGAAATCATACAATCTTACAAATTTCACAACCGGCAACAGAAAGTTGAGGAGTCAATAAATGCCTACATTATAGAGTTAAAAAAAATAAGTAAGCATTGTAATTTCATGGATTTACAAAGGACATTAAGAGATAGATTGGTTTGCGGCGTGAATGACAAAAATTTGCAACAAGACTTATTAACGAGAGAGAAATTAACTTATGAAAGAGCAGTAGAAATCTGTCAAGCTTTTGAAAGTGCAAAAAGGGGCTTGAAGACAATACATCTTTCAACCTTGAGCAGTGAAGATAATAGCGAGCCGATGGAAATAAACAAAATAAGTGTGAATAAGAAAAATAATATGCAGATATATGAGTGTAAACATTGTGGAAAGAAACATAGAGGCGAGTGCCGTTTCAAAGAGGCAATTTGCAGGTTATGTATGAAAAGAGGACACATACAAAGAATTTGTTTTAAAAATAAATATAATAATAATAATGTAGAGGAAAACGGCGATGACATGTGTGGCGTGTATCATGCATGGGGGAGTGCAAAGGTGACTCCATATTATGTAACACTCGGTATAAACGGAGTCAAGGTGGATATGCAAGTAGATTCAGGAGCTAGCGCATCCATCATAAGTTACACATATTATCGAGAGTTGTGGCCAAAGAGAGGACCTGAATTGAGGCCCAATAATGCCAAACTCCAAACCTGGACGAAAAGTAGATTAGAGATTATGGGAGAGATGTTGGTAGAAGTCCAATATAATGGAAATAAACAGATGTTAACTCTGTTAGTAGCAAAAGGAAGTGGGCCGAGTCTACTTGGACGAGCATGGTTTGCAGACTTGGGAATCACAGTTGAAGGAATTCATGAGATACACAATATCACAACAGACAGACTGCTTCTGGAAGATATAAAAAAAATGTATAGAGATATGTTTAATGAAGGATTGGGAAAGTATAAGGGACCGAAAGTGTCAATACAATTACTAGAAGGAAAGTCTACACCCATATTCATGAAATGTAGACCCACACCACTGGCGCTAAGAGAAAAAATTAATACTGAAATAGACAAAATGACGGAAGATGGAATATTAAAACCAATAACATATTCAGAATGGGCGACGCCCATAGTACCAATTGTTAAACAAGATGGTAGTATAAGATTATGTGGGGATTATAGATGTACTATCAACAAAGCAACTAATTTAGATACATATCCTTTACCCACAATAAATGAAGCATTATCAACAATAGCGGGAGGTAAAATCTTCACAAAATTAGATTTAGATAGAGCATATTTGCAAGTGGAAGTGGATGATGAGACAGCCAAATTGTTAACATTAAATACACCTAAGGGACTATTTACAATGCATAGGTTACCTTTTGGAGTTAAAACATGTCCGGGCATATTTCAAAGATTAATGTCCACATCACTAGCAAATATAGAGGGCGTATCAGTTATGTTAGATGATATATTAATATCAGGAAAAGATTGGAATGAACATAATCATAGGTTGGAGAAAGTGTTGAAAATCCTACACCAGAATGGACTGCACCTTAATGAAAAAAAATGTTTATTTGGAACAAATAGAGTTAAATATCTAGGATATCTAATTGATGATAAGGGAATACACCCAACGGAAGAGAAAGTAAAATGTATACAGGTGGCACCAACACCTCGTAATACTAAGGAACTTAGAGCATTTTTAGGTTTATATACATTTTATGAAAGATTTATTCCAGAAAAATCAGATACATTAGAGCCATTATACAGATTGTTAGACAACAACAAGGAGTGGAAGTGGACAAAAAAGGAACAGAATGCATTTGAAGAAGCCAAAAAAAAATTAACAGGAGAGTGCACCTTGGTTCATTATGATAGTAATAAGCCTTTGGTATTGTGCTGTGATGCAAGTGAATATGGTGTTGGAGCTATTTTGTCACATGTGATGCCAGATGGAAATGAAAAGCCTATAATGATGGCATCTAGAACGATGCACATACATGAACGAAGATATGCTCAAATAGATAAAGAGGCATTGGCGATAATGTTTGGGGTACAGAAGTTTCAGCAATTTCTATATGGAAGAGATTTCAAAATAATAACCGATCATAAGCCTTTGTTAGGTATTTTCAATGCAGAAAAACGAATGCCAGAAGTATTATCACCTAGAATGTTGAGATGGGTTTTGACTCTAAATAATTATAGTTATTGTATTGAGCATCGACCGGGAAATAAGATTGGCAATGCGGATGCTTTAAGCAGATGGCCGGTAGAACAAGAAATAAAAGAACCAGGAGATCCAGCAGAAGTCTTACTTTTGGAAGATACTCCAACAACATTCCCATACGATTGTAGAGATATTGCGGAAGCCACTCGTAAGGATAAAGTGCTATCAAAAGTATATTATAACGTATTAAAAGGATGGCCAGAAAACGTTGAACAGGAAGCCAAAGTGTATCATAAAAAAAGGGATGGATTATCTATTCAAAGAAACTGCTTGTTGTATGGTAGTAGAGTCATCATACCATTGTCAATGAGAAGCAATCTATTAAAATTATTACATGAATCACACGATGGCATCGTCATATCCAAAGCAATAGCAAGAAGTTATTTCTATTGGCCAGGGTTAGACGCTGATATTGAGAAAACAACGGGCAGATGTGATATTTGTCAAGAGCAAGGAAAGCAACCTAACTCAATCAAACATCAGTGGATTACACCAAGTAAACCATGGGCAAGATTGCATATAGACTTTTTTGGACCTTTTGCAGGTAGGCAGTTTTTAATTTTGGTAGATGCCTACAGCAAATGGCCAGAAATTAAAATTGCTAAAGACGTATCAAGTAATACAGTAATTGCTACGTTAAGGGATATTTTTGCAACGCAAGGGTTGCCAGAAACTTTGGTATCTGATAATGGTACAGCATTCACATCGGAGGTATTTGGTAGCTTCCTAAAAGAGAACAATATCAGACATGTGAAGACAGCACCTTACCATCCAGCAACGAATGGACAAGCAGAGAGATACGTCCAAATCTTTAAATCAAAGTTAAGAAAAATGAGTAATTTACCATGGTCTGTAAAGTTGCCGCGAATATTATATAATTTGAGAACGACACCAAATACAAGCACAGGGAAAACACCCGCAGAAATGTTAAATAAAAGACAATTTAGAACAAGATTTGATAAGTTTCATCCACATGCAGATATTACTAAACAGACATTCCAAAAAGAATATAATCAAAATGTGGAAATACGTGATTTTAATGTAAATGAAAAAGTGTGGGCCAGACAGTACGGAAAGTCTAATAAATGGAGTAAAGGAGTTATATCAAAAATTATTGGTACGTCTAATTATGAAATAAAACTAGATAATGGCGACACACAAAGAAGGCATGTAAATCAATTAAAACATGGAGAAGACAATGAGGTCCAGGAAAATGCCAGAATGGAGGAATTTAAACCTCAATATAGTAGAGAAGAAGAAGAAGAGGAAGATGATATGGTGGAGATCCCTCCGCAGGAGAGGTGGGCAGATATTATAGGAATTCCAAGCACCTCAGAAGAAGCAAACATGCAAGCAGGGAAGGCATTGAAAAGAATGCGAAGTATAGAAGAATCGGAGGTAGCCCAAGGTAGTGACAAACTACCAAGAAATGAGGCACCGGAAATTTATATGAAATGAAGAACATTTATGTTATGATTTATTGTTTTATTTGTTTATTGTGTTATTAGATTATGGTTAGCTTGTTACTAACTTAAATGGAAAGGTATGTTATGTATTATAGCAACACTGAGTAGGTACTTGTCTGGATAAATATGATCTGTGCATAAGTGTAAAGTCAAAGTGTTTTTACAACAATAATAAACAGTACTTGATAATGACCCAACATGGGATAACTTAGTGTATCATTAATTATTCAAACATTACAGTTTTAAGTTTTTTCCGAAACATCACTTCACTTTCGCAGCCTCGCACCTCTGCTGGGAGAGCATTCCACGCCGTAGGGCCTGCGACCGCAAATGCGCGTTCACTGAATTTAGTGCGCTGTTTGCGTAGAGGTATAATGACTTTTCCTCTCGCCGTAGACGTAGCCGATCTAAGCGTAGACGCCTGTCAGCTAGTTCATCTGGAATGCAGAGTTCCCTTAGATATTCCGGAGCAGAGTTGCGCAGTGAATTATACACAAGCCGACAGAGTTTGTATTCGACCCTCTGTGGAAATCGCAGCCAGTGTAGTTCCCGAAGTAGTGGAGTGATATGACTGAACTTAGAGATTTCGAAAATGAGTCTCGCTGCGGCATTCAATACAGATTGTAGGCGAGTCATTTTGTTCATTGGTAGACCTGCGTAGATACCATTATAATAATCGACTCTAGACACTACAAACGCATTTATTAATTGACGGGCGGCATCAACCAGCAAATTTTTGCGTATGCATTTAATTTGTCTCTGCTGGTAGAAGCATGAACTTATCGTTCTACTAATTTGAGCGTCAAGAGAAAGGCCAGAATTGAGTAAAACTCCCCGTAGTTCAACGCTGGGTAAAGCGGTACTCCCTGCATTGGGTAGGGCCGTATCCTGGATCAAATTCTTAAGTTTACATTAACATTATTGAGAAACATGTTGATAAATCCACCTGGTCCATGAAGAAGTATAGATGTTACGGACGTCAAACGGAAAGCGGCCCTTGCAGGGACCGCCCCTGCGCTATATTAAAAGGTTTAGACTTAGGGATCTCGGTATGTGTTAGAAATGAGCTGCCCCTCCAATAAAGACTAGTATTTGTCGCTTTCGGGGGTGGCCTTTTCCATACCGAGACATTTAGAATAGGCATTTAGTTACAAATTAGTTTTAAGTATATTTTTGAATGTGCATCGTTTCGCGCTGCGTTGCCGCCGCAAGAATGCCGTGAGAACTGGAGGGGGTAGTGCCTATATACGTGGAGGGAGGGAGACGGATGGAGCGGGCGTGCGGCCTTCTCTATCGCTCTCTCTCTCTCCGCGCGGCATACGACGGCTAGACCCGCTCGGCGGGGTGAATGGTGGGGCACGTAGTGCGAACGGTATATAACGTGTACAAATGAAAATAAATGACACTTCTTCTCTGACGTTTGGCTTTTACTCATCTCTACTCGCTTCTCCCCGACCCGGCTTTCTACTCGATTCTTCTTCACTTCGCTTGACACCTTCGCTTCACCCTGGACTTGGATTTTGGACTTCTCTCCCTACGGATTCCTGACCACGGCGAACCGGCAACTTCAACCTGAAATAAGAGGCCCTTCTGAGGACATCTCCGGCCCTGACGAGTTAGACAAGATCGCCTAGCCTCCGCTGCCTTACAACCAGTGGATCGGGACGTGTGCGTTAGTGACTGCAGCGGAACCACAACACGACGCCGGTAGCGCGTTAGCTACAATAGAAATTGAAAAAATTTCATTTTCAGGCGTTGCCTAGTTTGTAGGTGAAATAATTCAATTAAATGAATCTCACCCGCATAAATGAAGGTTTCAGCTCTTCAACTTCACAAACATCAACAGATGAAAGAATTGAAGGAATATAGATGTTCAAATATGGGCAGAATGGTGAGTGTAACAAAGTGTGTAAAGTGGCCACTTAAACCAGCCATTGACAGATCATAAGCCCTGTAGATGCCTAGAATTCTAAATTACCATCTCTGTTGTAATATGTTAATATAAACAGCTCCCCAGGGAGTTGAATCCAGTCCTTGTCTACAAAAATTTGGACAAACTCAAAATATTGTTGATAAATTACCTGGTCCATGAAGAAGTATAGAAATTGAAAAAATAACATTTTCAGGCGTTGCCTAGTCTAGTATGTAGGTGAAATAATTCAATCAGACGAATCTCACCCGCATAAATGAAGGTTTCAGCTCTTCAACTTCACAAACATCAACAGATGAAAGAATTGAAGGAATATAGATGTTCAAATATGGGCAGAATGGTGAGTGTAACAAAGTGTGTAAAGTGGCCACTTAAACCAGCCAATGACAGGTCATAAGCCCTGTAAATGCCTAGACTTCTATATTACCTTCTCTTGAATGGCAGAGTTGATTCATTTTCTTTAATTACAGGCATTTACTAATGTATTAAGTAATTTATATTCTTTTAAACATTAAGTTTCTTTATACAACTGTTTTCTATTTTAAAACGTTCAAGTTTGTTAGCGAAAATCATTGTTTGTTTGTTACAAAAATCTACAAAGCAGACAGCACTGTAGTCTTGAAAATATAGCTTCATTAAAGTGACAGCTGTCAAACTAATGTCATTAGCGATGGGAAATTACTGATCAAATCGGCGACCTCCGTGGTGTAGTGGTCAAGATGCTTGACTCACGCACGTAAGGTTCCGGGTTCGATTCCCGGTGAGAACACAAAAATTAAAATGTGATTTTTCTCAAGCCTGGGTGCTCTGTGATGTAATTCACCACTGTAATTGGGCCTCCTGGCCTGTTGTGGTGCAAAAAAAATGTAAAAAAAAAAAAAATGTAAAATGTAAAATCGATTTTATCAGTTATTTCATGCAATCATGAAACTCTGTTTCCGAAAATTGATATAAAAACGCAAAAACAAGCCTATTATAGTGTGTTTAACACAATTATCCATCAATAAGAATACATGCATAAGGTACATTTTTGGTCTTAGGAAATATGACCACATTTCTGATTATCGTAGGCAACTGAAATGGCTCAAAATTAGACAGCGGAGAGACTATCACTCCCTCTCACTTCTGTTCAATGTACTTCATAGTCCTAACGCTCCTATATACCTCCGTGAAAAATTTCAACGCTTATCAGTTCATGGTTTACCTCTTCGTTCTCATTCTCAAGGCACTTTCTTATTACCCATACACAATTCCTCTTTCTTATCTAACTCACATAGTGTCCATGCGGCTCCACTGTGGAATCATCTCCCATCCACCACCAGAGATGTTACTACATTATCTCTGTTTAAATCACGTCTGAAGAAACATCTCCTTTCTCTTCCTTAATCTCTCCTCCTTTCCTTTTTCCTCTTTCCTCTTTTTTCCTTTTTCCCATTGAGTAATAGTTTCGATTTAAGGTAATTTATAAACAAATACGTTTATTTCTATTTTTATATATCTTTAAATTTTTATTCTTTTTTTTTCTATTGAATATGTTCTGTAACTTGAATTATAAAAATAAAACTTTTATTTTATTGGTTGGTTGGAAGAAATTGCCATTTGGCAATAAGCCCGCCAATGTACAAATAACATTATGTACAAAAAGTTAAATAAATAAATAAGACATGTATGCTTCAACAATGTCCGAGTATGTCCAAATGCTTGCAGACTGGCTGGATTTCCTCCCTAGGGAGTTATTCATATTGACTTCACAAAAGTCAACAGATCTCAAAAATCCCTCTCTGTTGCGATAGATTTAAATCTTAATACCTCCTCAGCGAATGAAATCCATCCAGTCTACAAACATTCGTACATACTCCGAGCATTGTTAATTACCTGTATCTCTGACGGAACATCTTGGCAGCCTCCATGAGCTTGATCTTGTTCAGGAACATGTCCTCGGAGCTGAGCGACGCCGCCTTCAGCTCCAGCTCCTGGATGAGGCCGGCCACGAGGTTGCCGATGTACTGCTCGTGCTGGGGATTGTCCACTTCCATGTCGGACCTGCCGTGGAAACAAAATAATTTAAATCGCTACTCCGGCTCGTACGCAGATTTACCAACAATACACGAAGCGGCCTGACATCCGTCCGGCTCCGATGTTTATCTCAGACTAAACGCTTAAAGACTTATAGTCCTTAAAATAAAGCTTAATTAAAAAGACAGACGGCCGGGTAACTCACCACATGTTCTCCTCGATCCAGGAGGCCATGAAGTGGCGCACCTCGATGGGGAAGTGCTCCCCGTAGATGGCCCGGATCTGCTGCAGACTCTCGGGGGGCAGCTGCTGCGCCTTGGCCCACAGCGACATGACTGCCGGCCTTCCTGCGGAACAATCAGACGAGGCACGAGGAGTTATTACTTCGCAAAAGTCAATAGGCGGGAGGGTCGAGGAAATGCGGATGTTCAGACGTAGGAAGAATGGCAAATGTTACGCAGTGTGTAAAGTGGCCACATAAACCAGCCAATGACGGGTCATAAGACTTGCCTATGTTTCAATGAATTTAGTTATATCTCTCGTAATTTCGCTCTATCAAAACTGACAAAGAAAATGACTTCGAAATTGAAATATTTTTAATTATAAAAATGCAAAAATTCTCCTTTTTTAAAAAAATAAAAGCAATTGTATGTTTGTTTGTGTGTCCTTCACATCGCAACAAGGCAACCGATCAACGTGATTTTTTGAACAGAAATAGCAAGAGATGCGACAAGTGTCATAAGCCATTTTTCATCCTGAAAAAATCTCTCCCATGCAAAAATTCTTTTTAGTAAAATGAATTATTCTTTCACGTCGAAACAGAGCAACCGACTGATTCGAATTCGAAGAAGATCATACTTCACAAAAGTCAACAGATGGAAGAGTTGAGGAAATGTGGATGTTCAAACATGGGCAGAATGATGAATGTGACACAGTGTGTAAAGTGGCCACTTAAACCAGCCAATGACAGGTCATGAGCCCTGTAAATGCCTAGACTTCCATATTCCCTTCTCAAAAATGTTTTCCCTCTATGTTGAAAAAAATTTAAATATGAACAACTCCCTAGGGAGGAAATCCAGCCAGTCTGCAAGCATTTGGACATAATCAAACATTGTTGAATTACTACCTGGTACAAGAAGAAGTATAAAAATTGGAAAATTGTTTTCAGGCGTTGCCTAGTAGGTGATTTGGTTCAGCCGGATGAATCTCACCTGCGTGATAAAGGTTTCAGCTCTTTTACTTCACAAAAGTCAACAGATGGAAGAGATGAGGAAATGTGGATGTTCAAACATGGGCAGAATGGTGAATGTTGCACAGTGTGTAAAGTGGCCACTTAAACCGGCCAATGACAGGTCATGAGCCCTGTAAATGCCTAGACTTCCATATTCCCTTCTCAAAAATGTTTTCCCTCTCTGTTGAAATAAATTTGAATGTGAACAACTCCCTAGGGAGGAAATCCAGCCGGTCTGCAACCATTTGGACATAATCAAACATTGTTCAATAAATTTACTTTATTGCAGTTTTACTTGTTTATTATGTGTAATTACATATTTGTTTATAAAATTCATTTATGTGCCCAACAATGTCATTTGCTTACTTTTATTTATTAAAAATGTTTTTAGTTAACTTGTTACTAAATTAAAATAAAAAATTTCCCTACGCCATCTACCAATCTCTGTTAAAAAAATCGCCTAAAGTCGTGGATTTGTGACAACCCTGTTTTATAAACATCTGGAAACGAAAAACGTCTTCACTAAACAAACGACCACGCCCCCTTTTCAAAAATTCTCACAAACTTTGGAATAGTACGGACTCTAAGATGTATATACTCTAAGGTAAAAATAGTGATCAAAAAAATCCCACAAAGGCATGGCCTAAATATAAAATAAATATTTCAACCATGCGGGGAATCTAACGCGAATCGAAAAACTAATTGATTAATTCATTTCTCGCTATTATCACACGAGCCAAGCCACGGGTAAAAGTTTGCATGTAATAATGTAATCAAAATATTACAACAGAGATGAAGAACATTTAAGAGAAGGTAATATGGAAGTCTAGGCATCTACAGGGCTTATGACCTGTCAATGGCTGGTTTAAGTGGCCACTTTACACACTGTGTAACATTCACCATTCTGCCTATATTTGAGCATCCATATTCCTTCAATTCTTTCATCTGTTGATGTTTGTGAAGTTAAAGAGCTGAAACCTTTATTTATGCGGGTGAGATTCATCTAATTAAATTATTTCACCTACATACTAGGGAACGCCTGAAAATATTATTTTTTCAATTTCTATACTTCTTCATTAAATCTTCTTAAATGTTCTTCATCTCTGTTGTAATATTTTAAGATAAAGAGCTCCCCAGGGAGTTGAATCCAGTCCTTGTCTACAAAAATTTGGACAAACTCAAAATATTGTTGATAAATTACCTGGTCCATGAAGAAGTATAGAAATTGAAAAAATAACATTTTCAGGCGTTGCCTAGTATGTAGGTGAAATAATTCAATTAGATGAATCTCACCCGCATAAATAAAGGTTTCAGCTCTTTAACTTCACAAATATCAACAGATGAAAGAATTGAAGGAATATGGATGTTCAAATATAGGCAGAATGGTGAATGTTACACAGTGTGTAAAGTGGCCACTTAAACCAGCCATTGACAAGTCATAAGCCCTGTAGATGCCTAGACTTCCATATTACCTTCTCTTAAATGTTCTTCATCTCTGTTATAATATTTTAATACAAACAGCTCCCCAGGGAATTGAATCCAGTCCTTGTCTACAAAAATTTGGACAAACTCAAAATATTGTTGATAATGTAATAATTTAAAATGCTTTCTCATACATTTGTAGCCCAGCCCTTTAATGGGAATATGACACTAAAATTGAATGATAATTTTTCATTATTTATTACCTTATTTCGTAATGTTAGAAACAATTCCTGAAGGAATTAATGTCAAGTAGAAATGGCAGCCGATGTGGGCGCCACCAGGGCAGAGATCTGTCAGTTCACTTTGCTCGCTAGAAAAAAAAAAGAAAAGATATATTTTTATTATTATTATGGATACCTTATATAGGGCCATTACTGTAATATAATACCTCAAGGGCGCTTTACAAAGTGATTATCTTTATATATATGCACTACGCACGACACTCTTCAATTCCGCGTTCACATTCCTCAGCCAACAAATTTACTTGCGATGTAGACATTTTTAATACGACAATTATCCATTTTAAAACGTTCTTAAATGCACTGTTTGAAACTAATTATTAATGTCATAATAAAACTGTCTTTTCCATATAATTTTTTCTCTGTTTTTGATGTGTATTATTATTTATTTATTTATTTATTCACACTCTTTATCAAAATACAATTCCATGTTCACTTTGCCCAGCTAACAAGGGTACATACCCCGTTCCAAGCTAGGCAATTACATTTTAATATATTATAAAAGTTAACAAATTAATATAGAGCACAGACAAACAAAATATAAACTTATTCGGATACACATTTTGATTCATATACATACAGACATACACATATATACACACGTACATACACCCATGCGCATACACATACATACATTCATAAAAACATAGACAATTTATTTATTATTATCTTTTTCTGAAATTGATGTATCAAATATTTTTGTGTACCAGATATGATGTTATTATCTTAAATATACCCAAACAGAGATTCCAAAAATAAGTCTCGCTGCGGCATTCAATACAGACTGTAGGCGAGTCATTTTATTCATTACCTGTCCAGGGACGACGAAAAATTCTAGTGTAAAAACACCCTTTTAAATAAATATTTTGTTTTTATCAACCGTGTCGGGAATCGAACCCGAGACCTCTTGCATGGTGGGCAAACGCTCTCACCATTACGCCACAAGGCCGACATGCGGATGTTTAAACATGTTGAATGGTGCGTGTTACAGTGTGTCAAGAAGCTTCGATATTCCCTTCGCAATAATGTTTTCCCTCTCAGTTGCAACAAATTAAGATCGAAATAACTGAAATCCAGCCTGTTTATAAACTTTTGAACATACTTAAAACATTGTTGACCAATATGATTATTTATTTTATTTATATATACCCCGAATGGGTATTTTTAAGGACATATTTATACATAGAAAATTATTATAAAAAAGTAGAAAGACACAATGGTGTATAGTAGACTCGGTGGGAGTGGAAGCGGGAGAGAGGTGTTTATAATTGAATTTGATTCAGTGATCGTTTGGAAGAAGACAACTTATTATCACAGAAGCCAAGACGGGTATGTTTGTTGGCAGACCTGAGAATTCTGGGCATAGGGGAATGAAAACCATAGTTAGTTCTATGGTTATCGGTATGAAAGAGTAAGTTTTGTCTGAGGTTTCTAGTTGGGATATTTAATTTTATTGAGCTCAGTAGTTCAGGCGCATCAAAGAGTGAGTTGAGAATTTTAAACAGGACTAGAAGGTCGGATTTATTTTGATGGTCTTGAAGAGAAGATATATTTAAGGTAGTTTCTAACTCATTATACGTATATTGGTCTCCGGATAAGCCCAACCTCTAGCCTATCTTTCTTAAAAATCGATGTTGAACTGATTCAATATTTTTGATGTGAACATCATCAGCTTAATGTTGGAAAAACAAAATACATGGAGTTAGGAAGGAAAAAGCCAAACCCAAGGATGAATGTACTTATTGATAATGAAACCATAGAAAAGGTTAATGAAATGAAATATTTGGGGATAATACTTGATTCAAAATTGACATTGAATGCAAATTTTGAACACGTTAAAAAAAAAATATCAAAAAAAATATTTTTCCTTAGTAGATTGAGAAATAAATTAAATAAAGATACTGCAGAACTAATTTACAAAACAATCATTCTTCCACATATAGATTACTGCTCAACAATATTATTTTTAGCAAACGAAGGAAATTTAAATAAACTAGAAATTTTACAAAATAAAGCGATGAGAATTAAGAAAAATAAATATAGCAATGTAAAAAAAATGAGAGATGAACTAAAATGGTTATCTGTAAGAAGGAGACTTAAATTTAATATGTTGATATTTATACATAAATTCTTTCACGATAAATTACCAAAATATTTTAAGGATAAAGTTGTCTTAAACAAAAATTGTCATGAATATGCTACTAGACAAAAGGATAAAATAAGACTACCATTATTGAAAAGAGCTGAGTCGCAAAATTGTTTGATACATCAAGGGTTTAAAAATGTATGATGAGATGCCTGAATGTATGAAGAATGAAAAGTGTCTGAAAGAATTTAAAAATAAATGTATAAGTTACTGTAAGGAAATGTAAATATATATAGATGATGTAAATGTACATAATAGTTTATATTAGTTTTAATATAAGCTAACTTAAGAAATAAATAAAATAAAAAAATAAAATAATAATATGGAGACCAGATAACAGAGGAATATTCTAGGTGCGGGCGAACTAGGGAACAGAAGAGAGTTTTAAGGGTATTGATATTTTTGAAGTCAGCTGTGCTTCTGTTAATAAACCCAAGAAGTTTTAAGGATTTATTGATAACATGTTCAATATGAATTGTAAAAGAAAGTTTAGTGTCAAGTGTAATACCCAAATCTCGTATACTAGACACAGATGATAATATTTCATCGTTCAGTGAGCAGTCGTATATGATTGGATTTTCATACATGAAACAGTTGATACACATTTTGTAAGCAACGTGTTCTACATCTGTCGACACTTAGCAAACGTGTTTATAAAGAAGTACTAGAAATAGAACATATAGCGGGTTCGACAAATTAATTCATTATTTTTGTCTGCGTCCGGGGGGATGCATAATACAGAACCGCCGTGGACGTAGCTGATCTACGCGTGAGACGCCTGTCAGCTAGCATCATCTGGAATGCAGAGTTCCCTTAGATATTTCGGAGCAGAGTTGTGCGGTGATTTATGCATAAGCCAACAGAGTTTGTATTCGACCCTCTGTGGAAAACGAAGGCCGTGTGATTCCCGAAGAAGTGGAGTGATACGACTGAACTTGGAGATTCCGAAAATAATTCTCGCTGCGGCATTTAATACAGACTGTAGGCGAGTCATTTTGTTCATGCGTTCATAAACTACAAAAGATGTTGTAAATTGTAATGAGGTGCCGAGGCTGGGCTTACTGAGTTCACAAAGCTTGGATTTTTTACACGCAATTTCAACCATATGTGGGATACTTTGTCAATGTTGTCAGCGAAAACACCAATTAGGTACTTAGACACTTAGCCTTAGCAGTTCACAGAGAGTTCTAGTTCCAACTCTGATGTATGGGAGCGAAGTATGGAATTGGAAAAATAATGACGAAAGTAGGTTGAATGCTGTCGAAATGCGATCCCCCGGGCGAATGTGTGGTAAAACGACGTATGACAGGTGCACAAATGTCGAGATCCGTGAAGTGTGTAAGGCCGAGACACGCATTATTGACAGAATCAAGAAAGGGGTGCTGCGTCGGTTCGGACATGTAGAGCGAATGGACAGCGAAAGAACGGCTGCAAGGATCTACGATGCAAATGTCGATGGATGCAGAAAACGAGGAAGACCGAGAGAGACATGGCACGATCGAGTCCATCAAATACTTGAAGACGGACATGTCAAAAGTGGGAATAATCGGCGTGCGTGCATCAGAAGATGTATGAATGTAGAGGAAGCGAGGTCTGTATGCAAAGATAGAGTGATATGACGTTCTATCCTCTCTGCCTACCCCTACGGTGAAACGGCGTGATGGTTTGTTTGTTTGTTTGGTTTTGTCTTTCTCGGTCTTCTGGATCCATCGACATACACATCGTAGATCCTTGCAGCCGTTCTTTCGCTGTCCATTCGGTCTACATGTCCAAACCGACGCAGCGCCCCTTTCTTGATTCTGTCGATAATGCAAGTCTCAGCCTTCCACAGTTCCCGGATCTTGACATTTGTGCACCTATCATACATCGTTTTACCACACATTCGCCTGACGGATCGCATCTCGACAGCATTTAACCTACTTTCATTATTATTTTTCCAATTCCATACTTCGCTCCCATACACTAAAACTCCATTGTGAACTGCTAGTTTAGCCTCCTGCGATAAACATTTCTTTGCCAACGTAGATTTCAGCGCACCGTTCACCTTGTTCCCGGCACTCACCCTCCTTTCCATCCCTAGTAAACATACTTCCCAGATACACAAATTCTTCTACCTGATTCAGAATATCTCCGTTCACACTGATCTCACATTTAGTTATATTTTCATCACTTTCGATTTATCAACATTCATAAGCAAATCGCTTTTCTTGCATACATCGTAGACTTTTGTTACCAAGAATTGCGGGTCTCCTTTGCTGCTAGCAAGAAGCGCGGCATCATCAGAATACAGTTAACAGTTATAGCACTCATTTTTGCTCCCATTCTTAAATCTTTCAGTTCTTTCATGCAGTTAAGATTGCATTTATATTTTAAATAACCTCAAAATTTAAAAACGTCATTCAAATCGCGACGATTGGGAGCAAAACACTAGCCTATGACGCTTTCCGGACCACTAAAATTATTTGAAGATGTTTTTTTGCGTTTTTTAAATGTTATCTCGGCCAGGTAGACGATTGGAATGAAGTTGGTGTCGTAAAAAATGCGAATCGGCGTGCGTTTTCATTGGTATTTTTTACGGAGAAAATGTAGGATTGGAGCAGGTTACGCAGGTATTTTGAAGATATTCATAACCCCGGGATTTTGTTGTACGTTTCCATGGGAACCGCACATTTCTAGGACAGCCAGGCCCGAGGCGCCTACCTTTATCGAGCGTATTGAGTTTTTCCTGGAATTTTGACAACCGGAGCTTCCGTACATCCGCCAAAACCCGAACCCGGCGCAAATACGCGTTGATTTTACTCACTTGACCATCCAAAAGATTCGCGAAGCACTAATTCACAATCCCAAACGCCACTAGCTTAGTTTTTTCATTTCAAAACTGGAGATAAACAAGACACACACCTCGCCGAGATAGCGTATTTTTCTAGGAATCCGCCATTTGTAAAAATTCCAACCGCTCACGTGACACCAGTTGCATGCTGGGAGAAATAGTATGCTTTTGTAACGCTGTTTCTCTCGCACGCATTGCCGCTTGCCTAATTATGTGAAAGAAAACCTAGCACGTACGTCAGGTGATATTAATTACATAAAATGTATACCTCATTCGTACAAACGCAGCAAATAAATAAATGTGAGAATTTTTATTTAATCAGTTCCATTTGGTTTTCATGGCTTTAGTAATATTTATTAATTATTTTTATCTTCATCATCGTCATTCCACGTCCGTTCCTCAGTTGGAGCATATGGTGTCCACAAAGAGTCACGAGATAATACTGTCAGCTACATGCTCCTATGCGTCCTCCCAAGGCAAGGTAGCGTCTCGTAGCTCTGACATAAACTGCCAACAAATAGTGGGCAGCATACGTCCAAGACGTCGAGATCCTGATGCCTTGTAAAGTAGGCAAGAGTGGTTAAGGCTCTCAGGGGTGCAATTATGAATCTTCTCTACCCCCTAGAGAGTGATTAATTTGTGGGTTTTTATTTTTTTTATGTTATAAATAAGTAATTAATTATAATTACATGAAATATTTATCTACCTTTTTAAAAAAGAAATGTACTATTATCACCATGTTTAATTAATATTAACATTATTTTTTAAGACAATATTCTTCAATTTCCAAAAATGTAACATTTAATGTAACTCCAAAATTCATTTTCAGATAATACTGTAAATTTTATCTGGTTTTGTAAGCATAATTTTTTGTGACAGATCCATTTTTAATACATTTTTTAGATAGCCCTGGACAGCAAAAAATAAATTGCGAGGGATATTTCAAGGTCCCGCGATCTCAATCAACTGAGGATCTTAGGAGGAGGCGATTACATCTAGCCCGAAGAGCCAAATTCCCTGGCATGTAACATGTTACTTAACTGTTTTATGTTGATTTTTACAATACTTTGGTGTATTTTTATTTTTCGTATTATATTTGTACGCACTGTTCATTATCTATTCTTATTATTCCATGTCCGCTCCCTGGTTGGAGCATATGGTGTCCAAAAAAATTCCTCCAAGCATCTCTGTCAGCTGCCAGCTCCTGTGCATCCTCCCAAGTCAGGTTTGCGTCCCGTAGTTCTGATATGAACTGCCAACGAACAGTCAGCAGTAGACGTCCAGGACGTCAAGAACCTGATGTCTTGTAAAGTAGGCAAGCGTGGTTAAGGCTCTCAGGAGGCATCCACAGCACATGGCCAAGCCAACCATATTGCCTCCGCTTGATGACAGATGTCACCGGAGTTTGCTGCGTCCGTTATCTTATTACTTCACACTGTTCATTACTGTCAAATAATATTATATTGTTGAAGGCAGGTATACCTTGTAACAAATAAATAAATAAGTATTTTTTTAAACTAAAATCGAATGTATTATTTCTACCTTAAAGATTATTTTGATGATTAATTTTTAAAAGTTTCTTTCTAATAGTAAAAATCCCATACGAAAATGTTTACATATCGCCGCTTTAGTTCGTTTTTGTCCAACAGACCAAAACACAAATCTGCAGAAATAGAGCTTTAAAGTTTTTTTTACGAAATATGCATAAATAATTACAACAACTTAAAACCAATTTCGTTAAAAAACACCTTAAAAAATTTAAAAATATTTTTTTTCATTGGAATTTTATAAATAAAGGCTTTCTAAGTACGTCCGTACATTTAACCCAATTTAGTTAAAAATGGTCTCTTAGACAAAAACGAACTAAAGCGGCGAAATATATTTTTTCTATTGCAGGTTACTTTAGAATCAACTAGAATTGTATTCAAATAACAAGGAGTGATTTCAATACATGCAAATAAGTAAAAATAAATATTTCCCATACCTAATTCAATTTACATCGTCAATAAAATATTGAGCTATTTTTACAAAAAGCCTTAAATTTTTATATCACAAAACACCTACATCTGCGTAGGTACTTTTGACTTTAAAAAATATAAATAATGGACGTTTTTTTTATAATGTCTGCAAAATGTATCCTTGGCGAGGCTGTAATTAATGTAAAAAAACATGTTAAATTATTCAGTAAATTTGCCGCAGGCGCAAATTTGAATAACAAAGATTGTGTATATAATGTAATAAGATGCCGTCTGACAACACGCGCAGTGTTTTTATGATTCATATTGTTTTTCCAAGAACTGAATGGACGGGATATACCAAAGTCCTCCATTTTGATTCACAGTATTATTTCATCTAAGCACAATGCATACTTCAACAATGTTTTGAGTATGTTTAAATGTTTGCAGACATGCTGGATTTCCTCCCTAGAGATTTATAAAGATCTACATTTGTTGCGATGTCGGTCGCGTGGTGTAGTGGTCAGCGCATCTCGGGTCCGATTCCCGACATGGTTGACATGATCAAAAACGGGGAATTTTGAATGAATTTTATAGTCCTTGGACTAAATAAATAAATAAAAATAATAAAAAACGCCCAGCAAATATTTTTTTGTAAAAATAAATAAATTTACCGTCCATTAGGTAAACGATAAATTTATTATTCTGGAATTTTTTAGATAAAAAAAAAACGTTTTTGCAATGTGCGGATCTGAAAAGAGCCCACAAGAACTGACTCTTGTGTGGCTGTGATGTCACACTAGTCGACATAGGATACAAGACTTGATATATCTTTCTTATTTTTTTAAATGATGAATTCGTATTTTTTGTAATCTTCAAATATACATTTTCACACCGGATTTGGAAAGTAAAATTTGTATAACTATGCTGGATGTTAGTACAAAAAATATTTATCATTGCTACTCGAAGAATGTCCTCTAATTCAGCAACACATCTGTACAACGAAGTTGTAGTGGTTAACAAAGTTAGTCGTAAACTTTATAGCGGTTTGCACTCACTTAAAAGATTACAGAATTTCTTGCCAATTAATGTTAAGCAAACATTGGTCCAGAGCTTACTTCTTCCACTCCTTGACTAGGCGGATGTATGTTATCCAAATGCTAACTCTGAATTGCTTGATAAGTTAGAACGATTGCAGAATATTTGTATTCGTTATATCTTTGATCTTCGCAAATTTGACCACATAACCGAGTACCGCACGCAACTACACTGGCTCAGTATCAGGCAAAGAAGAAACATTCACATTCTATCACTTCTTCACAGTATTTTAAATAATCCCACTTCGCCTGTTTATCTGAAAGAGCTCATCCAACATCTTTCACATCACGGACTATCTCTTCGTTTTAGTAACGAGAGAACCCTTTTAATACCCTGTCATTGCTCTAATTTTCTTGCCTCCTCTTTCACAGTAGTAGCCGCTCGATTGTGGAATAATCTACCCATTAATGTTAGAGACGCATTTTAGTCAAGATTGAAATGTCACTATCTAAATATTTAAATTGTTCCTTTATCCTTCTTCTTTCCTTCCCATCCCCTCTCCTCTCTTCATAGTATAGTATTATTTATATATATATATATTTATTTTTGTAAATCTTTGTTTTTAATTTTTGTATAAAATTGTAAGATGCAATATGTCCATGTATTTATAATTTTCTCAAACTGAACGGTTTGGGTAGGTAGGAAGAAATTGCCTTAAGGCAATATGCCCGCCCTTATATGTATATACATTGTTTATGTATATAAAGTGTCAAAAAATAAATAAATATAAGAGAGAGCACGAAGAACAAGGAAGACAGAGACGCTGTTCTATAACGGGCGTTGGGTAAAACAGATTCAGTCTTCAGTCAGTTGATGACAGTGATGGGGGATGCACGCGCGTAATATGAGCGGCGTATTCATGACTTTAAATTTATTTTGCGATAATAGGGCTAAATTATATGTTTATTCGCATAAGTTGTGGAAAATAAATTATTACACAGTATGGCTCCGCGTTTCTTTTTTTTTCACAAGTCTGAACTTGAGAATATTCAGTCTTTTACTAGTGGTAATAGGACGTTACATCACCGCGCGCAAAGGGGTTATTTACCACAGTCTTTTAAGAGTTAAAACAGATCCGGACTGACACCTGACGTAAGACTGATCATCTTGCATTCTTGTAATAAATAAAAAAAGATCTAGATACGCTGCGATCGGTGTACCAATGCAGTGCCCTATGCACCCCTAGCCACAAAAAGACGACGACGATGAAATTCATTGCAACAGAGAGGGAGAACATTTTTAAGATGGGACCACTTTGCACACTGTGTAACATTCACCATTCTGCCTATGTTTGAACATCCACATTTCCTCAACATACTCACTTTGTTATATTTTCCCCGAAATTAAAATATAAATACCTAAATTCCCCATTACCTTTTAAACACTTAGCCTCACCCTTAACCATTGGTTTTTCCCTCAATTATGATCAATGTACATGCTACAGTTCATAAGATTATTTTTATTTTCTACTTAAGTACCTTGAATTATATAACTAAATAAGGACATTCAATCCAAATAATCTTCACATTCGTTTAAAAATGCCCTAATAAGGCGAAACAATTGTCACGAAGTTTTTATTTTTATTTTTATATGTTTATATTTGTAAAAATAAAATAAAGTGTTCAGTAGACTCAAATCAGTGTTTGATTTCTAATTATAACTTAAATATAGAGTGCTACAAAATAAACACCAAATCAATCAACAAAAAAAAAACCTAATTACGAATATATAAATAGCTTAAAAAAGTACAAATTAAATAAAGTGTGTAATTAATTACGAAAAAAATGTTTGTTCAACCAGCTAATAGCAGGCAAGCTAACGTTCGGGCAGGACAACGTCTGTCGGTTCCGCTTGTTTAAAATATAAATGAGGAACGCAGACTAATTTTTGCGAGCATTCATTGGGTCGTTTTTAGTCAAATGACGTCGAGATGACAAGCAGTTAAACGTTCCGAGGTAGATACAGATAGTACAGAAGTTAAGTATACCGTTTCGATATATACAGATGAAGATAGCGTTCATAATAACTGGGGCACTGCAGGCGTCCGTTGATGTCCAGCGGATGTGTTAGAAGACGAAGAAAGTAGACTAACGTTGTAGTCTGTGGCGGCCATAGTTCTTCTTGTTGTAGGTATGACCCGACAAAGCTGTTTGGAAAGAGCTCAGTACGTGAGGTCACCTATTTGGCCGATAACCAAGATATTTGCAGTCGATATATTGGCAAGTTTAGTATCGACAGTCGATACCTTCACGATAAATAGAACATCTAAACTTGAAGCGCGTGATAAAAAAACATTATAGGGGAATTCTGCTTAAGATGACGTAGAGAAAGGCTTTTTTAACAGTCGGGCCAAATGGACGATTCAGAAATGTTCGCCTGTCCAAGAGAGAGATGAAAGTCTTAGAACTCGAAATCATTTTGCGTTCTAACTGAACTTTTAAAAAGGACACTTTATAAAAACACGATGCCAGAAAAACGCGACCAAAGCCTTGGTTGTTGTGACGTCAAGATTCGTGATAATACTCCAAACAAATTTCAATGGCCAGGAACAAATAAACATGAATCGTGGCTTATTAAGGTCGTAGCTAATGGAATAATCGTTTCACTGTAATTGAAAATTACCAATTAATTAATTTTTTTATGCTACTAATAATTCAACGATATTTTGAGTTTGTCCAATTTTTTGTAGATAAGGACTGGATTCAACTCCCTGGGGAGGGAGCTGTTAATATGAACATATCTACACAGAGGTGAAGAACATTTTAGAGAAGGTAATATAGAAGTCTAGGCCTCTATAGGGATTATGACCTGTCAATGGCTGGTTTAAGTGGCCACTTTACACACTGTGTAACATTTACCATTCTGCCCATATTTGAACGCATATATTCCTTTAATTCTTTCATCTATTGATGTTTGTGAAGTTAAAGAGCTGAAACCTTTATTTATGCGGGTGAGATTCGTCTTATTGAATTATTTCACCTACATACTAGGCAACGCCTGAAAATGTTATTCTTTCAATTTCTATACTTCTCCATGGACAGGGTGGATTTATCAACAATATTTTGAGTTTGTCCAAATTTTTGTAGACAAGGACTGGATTCAATTCCCTGGGGAGCTGTTTATATTAACATATTACAACAGAGATGAAGAACATTTAAGATAAGGTAATATAGAAGTCTAGCCATCTACAGGGCTTATGACCTGTCAATGGCTGGTTTAAGTGGCAACATTTTCAGGCGTTGCCACTAGGCAACGCCTACATACTAATGTAGGTGAAATAATTCAATTAGATGAATCTCACCCGCATAAATATAAAGGTTTCAGCTCTTTAAATTCACAAACATCAACAGATGAAAGAATGTTCTTCATCTCTGATGTGATATGTTAATATAAACAGCTCCCCAGGAAGTTGAATCCAGTCCTTGTCAGCAAAAATTTGGAATAACTCAAAATACTGTTGAAATATTAGTAGCATAAAAAAATAAATTAATTTGTAATTTTAAATTACTGCGAAAACGGTCATTCCATTAGCTACGCCCCTAATACGTCACGATTCATGTTAATTTGTTCCTGGCCATTGAAATTTGTTTGAAACATTATCATGAATCTTGACGTCACGACAACCAAGGCTTTGGTCGCGTTTTTCTGGCATCGTGTTTTTATAAAATGACCTCTTTAAAAGTTCAGTTAGAACACAAAATGATTTTGAGTGTAAATGCACTAAGATTAACTTAAAAAAATATTTTATCTTATTTGATTAATCGGGTTGTGGCCCCGTGGCGAATGTTGCGGACTCACGGATCAGAAATCCGAGGTTCAAACCCCACTCTACCCCAACTTGATTTCCATTTTCTAATAGTGAGTTATTTCATTATTTTTTTATTATTTTGGGAATTAACAGTTCTACATACATATTTATAGTAAACAAACAGATATAGTGTATAAACTCAGAACTAATAACAGATTTCCACATAGTATACAAAGTTAGTAAAGAAAATATATTACATATCAAATAAATACATGTAAGTTTATACATATAAATATGTTATATTCATGTACTCGTTAATATTTTTTAATAATCAAAGAGTTTTTAATATATTTTTTAAGAACAGTAAGTTATTGTAAATTGGGCGGGATTAGGACAAGGATGCTTGAAGAAAGGATAAAGAGGGGAAGGAAGATGTACATATTTATTATTATAATGTCTACTAAGTTACATAATTAACATATTACAACAGAGATGAATAACATTCAAGAGAAGGCAACATGGAAGTCTAGGCATCTACAGGGCTTATGACCTGTCAATGGCTGGTTTAAGTGGCCACTTTACACACTGTGTAACTATTTTGTAATTTTGAATTCCCGCAAAAACGGTCATTCCATTGGCCACGCCCCTAATACGTCACGTTTCATATTTATTTGTTCCTGACCATTGAAATTTGTTAAGAACATTATCACGAACCTTGACGTCACAACTGTCAAGGCCAAACATGTCGCGTTTTTGTAGCGACGTATTTAAAAAAAAATCAGTTGTAAATTTTTATAGAACATCGTCATGAATTTTGACGTCTCCATGATTAATGTCGCGTTTCTCCAGTGGCATATTTTTTTAATAATTTATTTTTTAAAGTTATATATGAGAACATTTCTGTACAATATCCATATTGATTTTGAAAGTACAATTCTTATTTTTCTTTTCCACGTCCGCTCCTAAGTGGAGCATGTGGACATCACCAGTTGTCTCCAGGAGACCCTGTCACCAGCCAGCATTTTTGCCTCTTCCACGTCAATCCAGCGCCCCTTGATTCCACCGAATAAAGTCTTAAGATCGTCATTGACGGCCTTCCAGGACGGCGTGAGCCCGCTGGTTTAAAGAAGAGGCAACTTGGGTTTAGGTTCTCCCGAGGCATGCGCAGCACGTGTCCGAGCCAGGTCCACCGCCGCATCCTCAAGACGCTCGTTATAGGAGTTATCGGACTTCAATGTTAGTTATAAAATCGAACCACCTTATACCTAATATTCTTCTCAAGCACTTACTCTCAAAACTCAGAAGTTTGGTGTTTTGAGCTTTGGTAAGGTGCCAAAATTCGCACCCATATAGGAGTACTGGCATTATACAGGAGTTGAAGTGAGTATAGACTAGAGTTCCAGACAACACGCATAATGTTAAAAGTTTCTCTGTGCATGCTTCCATCCTCAGTTATGTGAACTCCCAAGTATTTAAAGCTGTCAACTTTCTGAATCCTCCGTCCATTATTACAGAGAGGCTGATCAGGATCAGGACAGGATTTGTTGCACATAATCTGAGTCTTTTTTGTATTAATATTAAGACCCAGACGAGTTGAGTTTTCCTGCAGTGTGTCAAAAATTTCCTGAAAATCCCCAACAGGCTTTTCAAAAAGAACTGCATCATCTGCATACCGTCGCACAACTTTATCATGTGGCATTGATCCATCAGTATATTGAATAAGAACGGTGCAAGGACGCAGCCTTGCCTCACTCCAGTGGAGACCCCGAACCAATCAGTCAAAGAGCCACCGATTCTCACACGACAATTGCTGTCTATGTGAAGCGCTTTCAAAACAGCAATAATCTTGGGAAGAATGCCATACGCATCGAGAATTTTCCAAAGAGATGGTCGTTATTGATTTTAAAAGTACAATTAATCATTTTATCGGTGTTCGTAGTGTGTGATATTTCCCTATTGCTGTATCAGCGCTGTGCCCTATGCACCATTGGGTGCGGGCAGCGGAATGATGACGACGATACGCGCACATAACGCATACTTATAAACGGGTTGAACTATTGTCATGAATCTATATCTTAAATGTCAATCTTCATTTGCAAGCCAAAAAATTATTCAGTCAAGAACTAACCGCGGCAAGCGTAACTCAGAGATCTTTTATTAGAATCAGTTTAAAAGTGTGTTCTATTTTAAAAAACGTTCCAATTTCCTAATTTGAATGAATGCAACCTTACGCGACCGACGGTCATTTGAAAAACACAAACTTTCGCGCGAAAGCACAGCTAAATAATTTTAAATTCCTTTTTAATTCATCATTCTGTGAATTTTCAGTAATTTCCCCAGTGGAAAAAATTCTAATTTATTCAATTAAATTGAAATATTCTGTGCAAAACAATAATTTTAGGGATTTCTGTTTCCTAATTTGCGTAATTTAATGCAGACATTCATTCTGTGAATAACTCTTATTTTCAGCGGAGCGAAATTTGTAATTCAATTAAAACATTTTGTGAATTTCGGTATTTTTACGCGAAAACCAAATTCACATTTATTCAATTATTTCATATAATCTGTGAACAACTATAATAGTTTAGATTTATTTATTTATTTTTATTTTGATAATTTATATAGCGCCGTTTTTGTGAAAATCCCCTCAAGGGCGCTGTAGTTTATTATCTGCTGGAGTATAATTTCTAATTTACCCAATAAATTTAAAACATTTTGTCGAAATCAAAATTTCGTATTTACTTACACAAATAAACTTCAATGAATTTTTAAAAATCATATTTCAAATTAAGTAAATTAATTAAAATATTATGTCAAAAACCGTATTTATTAGCTGGGACAAAATTTCTAATTTACCCAATGAAATTCGAACATTGTAAACATTTTCATTCATTTTTCGCGTGATCAATATTTCTAATTTATTAAATGAATTTGGACATTCTGTGAAAATCATAATTTTCAGCGGGAACTAAATTTTTAATGTACCTAATTAAACTCAAACATTATGTGAGTTTGCATTAATTTTCTGCGTTTACCATATTTCTAATTTAGTCAATTAATTCAGACATTCCGTGTAAAACCCTACTTTTAAGCGGTAACTTAATTTCTAATTTATCCAATTTAATTCAAACATTGTTGGAATTTTTATTGATTTTCCGCGTTTATGGTATTTCTAATTTAGTCAATTAATTCCGACATTCTGTGAAAACCCCTAATTTTCAGCGGTAACTAAATGTCTAATTTACCCGATTAAATTAACACATTATTTAAGGCTAATATTTTATGATTAGTAAATTAATTTAAACATTCTGATAAAAACCATAATTTCAGCGGGATCTAAATTTCTAATTTACTAAATTAAATTCAAACAATATTTGAATTTTCATAAATTTTCCGCGAGGGTAATATTTTATATTTAGTAAATTAATTAAAACATTCTGTGAAAAAGCAAAATTTTTCAGCAGCAATTAAATTTTTAACTAATCTAATTCAATGAAAACATAACTTGAATTTTCATTAATTTTCCGCGAGATCAATATTTCATATTAAGGAAAGTAATTTAAACATTCTGTGAAAAACCATAATTTTTCAACCGGAATTAAATTTTTAATTAACCTAATTAAATTCAAACATTATTTGAATTTTCATTAATTTTCCGCGAGGCTAATATTTCATATTTAGTAAATTGATTTAAACATTCTGTGAAAAACCATAATTTTTCAACCGGAATTAAATTTTTAATTAGCCTAATTAAATTCAAACATTATTTGAATTTTCATTAAATTTCCGCGAGGCTAATATTTCATATTTAGTAAATTAATTTAAACATTCTGTGAAAAACCATAATTTTTCAACCGGAATTAAATTTTTAATGAACCTAATTAAATTAAAATATTATTTGAATTTTCATTAATTTTCCGCGAGGCTAATATTTCATATTAAGTAAATTAATTAAAACATTCTGTGAAAAACCATAAATTTTCAACCGGAATTAAATTTTTAACTAATCTAATTAAATAAAACATAACTTGAATTTTCATAAATTTTCCGCGAGATCAATATTTCATATTAAGGAAAGTAATTTAAACATTCTGTGAAAAACCATAATTTTTCAACCGGAATTAAATTTTTAATTAACCTAATTAAATTTAAACATTATTTGAATTTTCATTAATTTTCCGCGAGGCTAATATTTCATATTTAGTAAATTGATTTAAACATTCTGTGAAAAACCATAATCTTCAGCGGGATTTTTTTTTAAATTTACCTTATTAAATAAATTCAAACATTATGTGAGTTTTCATTGATTATCCGCGTTTATCGTATTTCTAATTTACTCAAACAATTCCGACATTCTGTGAAAAACCCTAATTTTCAGCGGTAACTTACTTCCTAATTTACCCGTTTAAATTAACACATTATTTTATTCATTTTCATTTATTTTCCACTAGACCAATATTTCTTATTTCAAAAATCAATTCGGATATGGCGATAATTTTCGCCGAGAGCAAAATTATTAATTTACTAATTTAAATTGAAACGTTTGGCCAATTTTCAGTAACATTTGGCGTGAGCCAAATTCATTATTTAGTGATTTTTTACCGTCGGAACAATATTTCTAATTCACGCTATAAAATTCAAACTTTTCTAGAATTGTAAATAACTTTTTACGTGAACCATATTCACAATATGGTAAATTATTTTAGACATTCTGTGAATAACAGTGATTTTGGACGGGAGGAAGTTTCTGATTTACCCAATTAAATAGGAGTATTCTGTGAATTTTCAGTAATTTACTGCGTGAAATAATTTCATAATTTTCCTCTTCTTCTTTGCCTCTTCTCAGTTCATCTAGGGTTAGCCCTTTTGCTACCCAGTTTCCAATTCTTGTGTCATCAAATTCCTAATTAAATTCAAACGTCACTAATTTTCCGTGGGAAGCAAATGTCTATTTTATTATTATATGTCGAAATTAAAATTCAGTGAATTACTAGTAACTTTTATCCCGAACCAAATTCCCAAGACGTGTTTTTTGCGGGAACTAAATTCCCGTAATTCTTAAAATACAGCTTGATTAGAACGACAGTTGTCAGAAAAAGTGACGACATAACTTTGTAGTAACGTCTAAGGAGTGATTTATATTGACACACGAAAAATCATTAGTATCTGGCGTGTTCATTATTTTTTTTAATACAATGCTTGACATATAAACAAACATAATTATTTAAAAATGTTTCAGTATGTCCAAATGCTTGCAGACTGGCTGGATTTCCTCCCTAGGGAGTTAATCATATTTAAATTTATTTCAACAGAGACGGAAAATATTTTTGAGAAGGGAATATGGAAGTCTAGGCATTTACAAGGCTTATGACCTGTCATTGGCTGGATTAAGTGGCCACTTTACACACTGAGTAACATTCACCATTCTGCCCATGTTTGAAAATCCACATTTCCTCAACTCTTCCATCTGTTGACTTTTGTGAAGTAAAAGAGCTGAAACCTTTATCACGTGGGTGAAAAAAAAAAGTTGTTTTTTGTGTAAAAAAGTTTGTTTTTGAATGTTTACAAACAGCATTTGTTTTTTTTGGATCTCAATCAGATTCTTTCCTTTAATTCCTTATAATGACTATTTTTTCGATTCGATATTTGTTTAATATTGACAATCTTTAGTTGTGGAATTAAATCACAGACAAGTACCTAAATGAAAACTATTTTTCCAAGATAATAGCAGGCAAGCCAACGTTCGGGCAGGAAAACGCCTGTCAGGTTCGCTAGTTATTTATACAATTCCATACTTCAAGGTTGGCACTAGACCCCCTTTAGACTTTTTTTTGCCTCCTGCGACAAACATTTGTTTACCAAGGTAGATTTTAAGGCACCGTTCACCCTGTTCCCGGCACTCACCATTCATACACACATTCGCCAGAGAGATCGCATTTCAACAGCATTCAATCTACTTTCATCGCTGTTTTTCCAAGTCCATACTTCGCCTCCATTCATCGGGGTCGGGACCAGGACTGCATTGTGAACTCCTAATTTTACGACTGGTTTATTTTCAAAAATATATTCTAGCTTATCGAAAGCTCCCCAACTTAGCACTAATTTTCTTGGCAACTCCGCTGTCTGTAGCTTAATCACAAATAACCATCGACGTGCATAAAAACATGCTAAGCATTTGAGCGATAACAATGAAAAAGTGGCCACTTAAACCAGCCAATGACAGGTCATAAGCCCTGTAAATGCCTAGACTTCCAAATTTCTTCTCGAAAACTTTTTCCCTCTCTGTTGAAATAAATCTAAATAATGAACATGCCCAAGTTATCGCAGTCATAAGTCAACGCGTGTGTAATCTCTAAGTCAACGCTCGTGTCGGTTTTTTTGTTTTCCTCGTAAATAAAAACAGTTCACTGGCGAAAAATCGGCGTTTACTATAAAAAATAATACAATGTATTGCATTTGCAAAATAGTAAGGAGTATCTAATACAAAAAAAAGTGAAAATTATATTACAATTACTATGGCGACTGCTTTTCGTGACATTTGGCTTTCCTACCGCCGGCTAAATGCATTGAATAGCGTGATAAATAATAAATGAATAAATAAAAGTAGAAGTTTTGGAATATTTTCCATATTTAACCGGTGAAATTCAAATACGTGATTGCGCAGCAGGATTATACGTCGCGAAACGTAAATATTTTTACATTTAATATTAGGTGTTCATGGATGTTCTATTGTGATCGCGTATACAATAAACCACCATGGTAAGAATATGTTATTACGTCGCTTATTAGCACGTCGATAGTTATTTGTGATGAGCTACTGGTTATTGTAAAACATCTCAAAACTTAATAAATCACGATGAATAATTAATTACTGTTGGGGGTGGAACGCCGCCCCTATATTTATCCAGGCAGCTGCTAATTTGAATGATTTAAATATTAAAAGTGAATAAAACATTAGTGTTAGAAAAAAAAGATTATAAATTTGGTTCACAAAATGGCGGTCGATCTAAAATTTACGAAGTTCGACCATACTCCTTGGGGGTTTCGACTGACAGGTGGAAGTGACTATAATCTGCCGCTGACTGTTGTAAAGGTAATATTATTTTTTAATTTGATTGATTTTACATTAGGGAAATATCACATACCGTAAAAGCATACAACATGAGACTCAAATGTCATTTGAGACGAAGCTTCGGCAAAATCTTTTTTTTACAATAGTATTTCATTTCCCTATTCTTTGATGAAATATGAGCAGACTTCTCGGGCCCAGGGATGATTTGATTAAAAGGTATTTGAGCATTGTTTTTCTGTCATTTCCTCGCAGAAGCCACCCGGATACTGTGCGAAAAAGACGACTGCACGTCAGACTGATTGTACCTAATTAAAATCGTCGAAATCGA
The DNA here is from genome assembly GCF_059751315.1 of Micrasema longulum. Taxonomy (NCBI): domain Eukaryota; kingdom Metazoa; phylum Arthropoda; class Insecta; order Trichoptera; family Brachycentridae; genus Micrasema; species Micrasema longulum. The sequence goes on from NW_028278820.1 coordinate 42,471, forward strand.
CCGTTTTTCCGTTTTCCGCGCCCCAAAACTGAACCGATTTGGTTGTTTTTCAAAGAAAGAGTGTCAAAAATAAATTATCCGTGTCGGGACTAGAGATGCAAGGCGGTAAAATTACCGTGGTATTTTACGAGAATTTTTCAGATTTCGGTAAAATACAGTATTTTTCGGTATTTTACGGTAATTTTCGGTAAGAAACGAATAGGACGTACTAATTTTTATTTTTCGAAGATATAACAAATAAAGGAAGGCTTGAGAATGGGAGCAAAAATGGGTGATTTAAAAGTCAATTGTCTTTTGTATGCTGACGATGCTGTACTCCTTGCTAATAACAAAGAGGAACTGCAATTCTTGGTAACAAAGGTCTACGATGTATGCGAGAGAAGCGATTTGCTGATGAATGTCGATAAATCCAATGTGATGGTTTTTGAAAGAAATAATAGTATGACTAAATGTGAAATCACTGTGAATGGAGTTATACTAAAACAAGTAGAGAAATTTGTGTATCTGGGAAGTATGTTCACTAGGGATGGAATGACTGAGAAAGATATTGAAAGGAGGGTGAGTGCCGGGAACAGAGTGAACGGTGCACTTAAATAGACCTTGGCAAATAAATGCTTGTCACAAGAGGCAAAATTGGCAGTTCACAACGGAGTCCCGGTCCCATCCCTGATGTATGAGAGCAAAATATGGACTTGGAAAAACAGGGATGAAAGTAGGCTGAATGCTGTCGAAATTCGATCTCTCAGGCGAATGTGTGGTAAAACTATGTACGATAGATGCGCAAATGTCGAGATCCGTACATTATGTAAGGCTGAGACAAGCATTATCGACAAAATCAAGAAAGGAGCTCTGCGCCGGTTTGGACATGTAGAACGAATGGACAGCGAGAGAACGGCTAAGAATATTTACAATGCGAATGTGGATGGATGCAGAAATAGAGGAAGACCGAGAAAGACATGGCATGACCAAATCCAACAAATACTTAAAGATGGACATGTCAAAAGTCGGAATAATCGGCACGCGTGCATGAGAAGATATATGAATGTAGAGGAAGCGAGATCTGTATGCAAAGATAGAGTGTTGTGGCGTTCTATCCTCTCTGCCTACCCTTACGGGGAAACGGCGTGATGGTTTGTGTGTGTGTGTGTGCGTAACAAATACGAGTAGCTTTGTTTTAGGACACGTTACATGACAGTGAAAACCACGTTTAGATCCATCGGGTGGCTGTCGAGGTTTATTAACTATTGTGTGGCTGTGTACTGTGTAGTCACATCAGTCGACATAGGGCACAAGAATTTATATATCTCTTTAATTTTTGTAAACGATGAATTCGTATTTTTTGTAATCCTCAAATGGACATCTTCACACCCAATATAGAGAGCAAAATTTGTATCACTATGCTAAATGTTAGTACAAAAATATTTATCCGCGCTACGCGGAGAATGGATGTCCGCTAATTCAGCAACACATCTATACAGATACCTTATACAAGAGAGAGCACGAATATATAAGTCATAACAAGTAAGACAGAGACGCTGTTCTGCAGCGGGTGTGGTCTAAAACAGATTCAGTCTTCAGTCGGTTGATGGCAGTGATGGAGGATGCACGCGCGTAACATGAGCGGCGTATTTATGAATTTTAATTTATTTTGCTATAACAGGTCTAAATTATATGTTTGTTTGCATAAATTACGGAAAATAAATTATTTAACAGTATATTTTTAATTTTTTTCAAATGTCTGAACTTAAGAATATTCCGTCTTTTAGTAGTGGTAACACGATGTTACATCACCGCGCGCAAAGGGATTATTTACCACAGTCTTTGAAGAGTTAAAACAGATCCGGATACGGATAATCTCACCCACGTGATAAAGGTTTCAGCTCTTTTACTTCACAAAAGCCAACAGATGGAAGAGTTGAGGAAATGTGGATGTTCAAACTTGGGCAGAATGGTGAATGTTACACAGTGTGTAAAGTGGCCACTTAAACCAGCCAATGACAGGTCATAAGCCCTGTAAATGCCTAGACTTCCATATTCCCTTCTCAAAAATTTTTCCCTCTCTGTTGAAATAAATTTAAACAGATCCGGATAAATTATGGAAAAGAAATTATTAAACAGTATGTCTCCGCGTTTTTTTTTCACACTGAACTGGATAATATTCTGTCCTTTACTAGTAGTAACAGGACGTTACATCGCCGCGCGCAAAAGTATTATTTACCACAGTCTTTTAAGAGTTTACAGTATGGGACAAAAAAAAAGAAAAACTGAAAAAAGTACATACCGAATGACCTTGAATGTCCCATACTTTTAATAAATCTCGACAACCACTCGGTGGATCTAAACCTGGTTTTAGCAGTCATGTAAAGTGTCCTAAAACAAAGCTACTCGTATTTGTTATATCTTCGAAAAATAATAATTAGTACGCCATATTCGTTTCTTACCGAAAATTACCGTAAAATACCGAAAAATACCGTATTTTACCGAATGCTGATAAAATTCTCGTAAAATACCACGGTAATTTTACCGCCTTGCATCTCTAGTCCCGACACAGAAAATTTTATTTTGACACTCTCTCTTTAAAAAAACAACCAAATCGGTTCAGTTTTGGGGCGCGGAAAACGGGAAAACGGAACAACAAAACGTCGATTTCAACGATTTCAGTCAGACATAATCAGTCCGACGTGCAGTCGTGTTTTTCGCACAGTATCGGGGTGGCTTTTGCGAGGAAATGACAGAAAAACAATGTTCAAATACCCTTTAATCAAATCACCCCTTGGCCCAAGAAGTCTGCTTATATTTCACACAAAGAATAAGGAAATGAAATACTATAGAGTAAAAAAATATTTTGTATGAAAAATCGTCATGAATCTTGACGTCACAATTATCAATGCCAAACATGTCACGTTTTTGAAGGGACATTAAAAAAAAAATATTTTTTAAAAAGTTATATATGAAAACATTTCTTCACAATATTCATATAGATTTTGAAAATACAATTAATTTTCTAAATTTTATTTATTTATTTATTCATATTGTACTCTTACAAACTATAATCAATAATAAAAATAATGTGACCTCACTGGGGTTGCCCGTGCCGAGGACACTGAACAATAAATATTTTTTTAATGTTTTTACATTTGAAAATAAACAAAGAAGACTAACTTAATAAACAGAGATAATTAACAAATTCAGACTGTTTCAAAAACTAGGTATAAATGTACGTATACATTATTTATATTACAAAACGCACAATGAAAATAACAAAAACCTAACATAAGCTATACACTTGTGGAGCGGTTGATTCAATATTGGTTTGAGCGAATGAGACAATCCATTTTAATTTTACCTAGCTCCTCCACATTTTTTTATGGCCTTTTTAAACATTTTCTCGTTACTAATTGTTTTAATAGATAGCGGAAGTAGGTCATTGATTTTAATTGAATAATACTCATCTCATCTCATATCATAATATTTGTTTACTTCTCGTACCATGTCAGGTGTCCCCGACATTGGCAATCACTTCTAAAAAGGCCTCTCTGTCTTGTGCTGCCCGGAGCATCTCTTCCACACATCTAATTTGGTCCAGACTGCCTCTGCCAGGTTCATTTTGTCCCCGAATCTTGCCATAAGTGTAGGTTGGAGAATTTCATACTTGTCTCCGCGCTGGATGTGACCAAGATAGGGGATCTTATGGATCTTTATACATTTGAACAACTGTCCGTTATGGAACTCTCCTCAGGACTTCTACATTGCTGACAAAATTTGTCCATGGTGTGCGAAGCATGCTTCAGTGAAGCCACATCTTAAATGCCTCCAACATTATTTTTAGCAGGGATGCTGGATTATAACATTCTCGATTCTTGTTGTCAAATTTTTCTCAGGAAACATTTCTACAAGCTGGTTTCTGGAAGTATATATAATCTATGGATATGATAAGGTTTGCTGACGATATTGCTATGGTTGCTGAAAGTGAAGAAGAACTGCAAGAGGCCTTAACAACTATGAAAAGCATTCTTCAAAATAACTACAGTATGAAGATAAATAAATACAAAACAAAGCTACTGACTGTAGGCCGACTGCAACACCAGATGAGAGTAGTGATGTCGGGAATACCACTAAAGAACACCGAGGAGTTTGTCTACCTCGGGAGCAAAATAACGTGGGACGGTCGGTCTAAGAGCGAGGTCGACAGCCGTATACATCAAACTAGACTTGAATTTAATAAAAGGTCAAAAATAATAGAATCAAATAATATAGACCTAAAACTAAGAATACTCCTAATCAAGACCTATGTATGGAGTATCTTGATGTATGGCTGCGAGACATGGTGCCTATCCGAAAGAGATAAACGGAGACTAGAGGCTTTTGAAATGTGGTCCTATAGAAGACTACTAGGAATTTCCTGGAGAGACCACATTACAAATGAGGAGGTTCTCCAAAGAATCGAAGGTGGAAGGCACCTGCTCAGGACCTTGTCCGAAAGGCGAGTGAGATGGATCGGCCACGTAATACGTCAAGAATGTCATAATGGAGGGGATGACCGAGGGGACAAATCCTAGGGGACGCCCACGCCGAGAGTACCTGGAGGACCTATTAGAGGACGTGCGCTGCTCATCATATGCTGACTTTAAAAGAGCCGCACAAGACAGGGAGGAATGGAGGAGAAGAATGAAAGTAATCGCTGCCAGCCAATCCCAGGATTGAGATCAGAGAAGAAGATGTAATCTAAATATACTGTTTTTACTTATCTTTTAAATATACATTTGGACTCCTGTATTTAGTAGCCTTACGTGTCATGTACAAGTAAGTTTATATTGTATTAGTCTGTGGTCTCTATTAATTTGTTGATTATTATCATATATTGGAATATAATTGCCTAGCTTGGAACGGGGTATGTACCCTTGTTAGCTGGGCAAAGTGAACGTAAAATTGTATTTTTGATAAAAGGTGTAAATAAATACCAAATCACAGAGGAACATCAAATTATCAAGACACTACTGGCAAAATCCTAACACAGATCCTATCGAACTCAGGCGAAATTACTTCTCGTCATAATACTAAATACAAAATCCACCAGTAGGAAACATTAGCATAATTGGCCCTATACAACATGCGCTCAAGCAACAGAAGAAAAACATTTTGTATCTATACCAAATCACAGAGGAACGTCAAATTATCAAGACACTACTGGCAAAATCCTAACACAGATCCTAACATACGAGATTTGGGTATTATATTTGACACGAAACTTTCTTTTACAATTCATATTGAACATGTTATCAATAAATCCTTAAAACTTCTAGGGTTTATTAACAGAAGCACAGCTGACTTCAAAAATATCAATACCCTTAAAACTCTCTTCTGTTCCCTAGTTCGCCCGCACCTAGAGTATTCCTCTGTTATCTGGTCTCCATATTATGATGTTCACATCAAGAATATTGAATCAGTTCAACGTCGTTTTTTAAGAAAGATAGGCTGGAGGTTCGGCTTATCCAGAGACCTATATACGTATAATAAATTAGAAACTACCTTGAATATATCTTCTTTTCAAGACCGTCAAAATAAATCCGACCTTATAGTCCTATTTAAAATTCTCAACTCACTCTTTGATGCGCCTGAACAACTGAGCTCGATAAAATTAAATATCCCAACTAGAAACCTCAGACAAAACTTACTATTTCATACAGATAACCATAGAACTAACTATGGTTTCCATTCCCCTATGCCGAGAATTCTCAGGTCTGCCAACAAACATCCCAGTCTTGATTTCTTTGATAACAAGTTGTCTTCTTCAAACGATCACTGAATCAAATTCAATTATAAACACCTCTCTCCCGCTTCCACTCCCACAAAGTCTACTATTTTATTTTTTTATTTATTTAATACAATATAAAATACAATACAAATACATAGTTAACAAAAATGTCTATACAATAGGTAGGTACATTCAATATATATATATTTTTTATGGATATAGCCACTCCACTGGCCCACAGGCACGTTCCGGAGTGTCAGTGTATTTTTTATTTATACATAATTGTACATAATTTCACATCAATTGTGTAAAAATTTAAAAGAAATAAAAAAATTAAAAATTAAAACATATCTACATCAATAAAACGAAAAAGGATTTTCAAGAAACTATAATTACATTCTCATATATGAAACATATTCCTCAGCTTCCTGTCTAGTCTTTTTAGCAATCCATTTATGTACTCTAGCTTTGAAAATATTGTTTTTCATTTTGTTCGCCAATATGTCCTTGCTTAAAAAGTTGTCTAGCTTAGGGGCCAGAAAAGTATAATGCCTTTGTCCGTAATTTGTTTTTTTCTTTGGGAGCAGAAGTATTGTCTTTTGTCTTTGCCTAGTGTCGTAAATTTGTTGTCCGTCATTATGTCTGTCAGGATGTTGATGGAAATGTCTTAAAATTGTCTTTATGTATATTTGTCTTATGTCTAGTACTGGAAATTCTGTAAAAAGTCTATCTGTAGAGTATTGGTAAGGCTTTTTACTGGCTACTCTTAGTAAGGCTTTTTGGGCTTTTATTAATGGCTCTAATGTAGTTTTATTTGTTCCTCCCCATCCTATTATTCCGTAACTAATAGTTGATTGTGCTAGAGCATAGTATACATTAATTAAAGTTGCTTTGTTTAGGATGTTTCTAATGTTTTTAAATGTAAGTGTCCATAAAAATGCCCATTGGGCGTATATATAAATAAATAAAATACAATGAACAGACCAAACTGAACACTTTTCCATTTTACTACGACGCATAAAATTGAATTTTGTAACTGTATTTGTAGGTTAATGAAGGCGGATTGGCGGAGTGCATGGGCTTGCAAGAGGGCGACATATTAGTCGCTTTGAACGACCAAAAGGTCGGTTGGATAACTCACGATAATGCCCATGACTGCATCACGCGCGCTGGCAACAATTTCTTCATCACAGTTTTAAGGTAAACATGATTTTAATACAACGAAATTAAATTGATTTAATTGAAGCATGCATAAAAATATCAATAAAAAAACAACATTGGAGTGAGTGCCTGCGGGCGCTTAATGAGGAATTCCAGTCCAACCCGGAATTAAATTTTTAAAATGTTTTCGTGAACACGTGAATATTTAAAAATTTTGGAGTAGGATGAAATATCTTAAAAACGCACGCAAAAATAAATAAAAAAATGTTAAAAATAGTATTCATTTTAAAATCGTAAATAATGACGTCACTCCTTATATCTACGTGTAGTATTTCCGGTTTCCGCTTTAAAGCCCCCGCACCTTGTAAGGAACGTTTTGACCATATAAAAAAGAGTATAATTTGTATAATTTGACATTTCAACCAGAGATTATGTCAACTTTCTAGGTTTTCCTAAATCGAAACGTTCGTAAAAACAACCATAACATAGAAATGAGCAAATTACGATCAACTTAATGAATCAAAGAAATATTCCATAGATTCTTGTCAGGTCAGTGAAAGTAAGAACGCCAACCGTTTCATGACGTCACTACTGAAAAGTGACACACTGATTACAGTCATTTAGCTCGGTATTTGATAAATGTCACTTTTAAAAATCATATCTTTGTAAATAACGCAAAAAAAAAAGTATATTTTTGCTTAGTTAAATAGTAAAAAAAATTTAGAAAACAGTGGAATTCCTCATTGTGTCGGTGAGTGTAACAGTGTGACATTAATGGGAAGATAAAAACGTCATACCTTCACCTTGACGGTATAGTTGAAGATAAATCTCTAGCGATTACGAAGATATACTACCGACCGCCCACCTTCAAGTTTTGGGTAGGTACATCGATATGAAACAAGGGGAAGCGTACGTCACGGTACACATATCTACGCACCGAAATGACATAGCTTCAGTATGACGTCAGAGTTGAGGAAATGTGTGTGTAAAGTGTCTACTAAAACCAGCCAATAACAGGTCATAAGCCCTGTAAATGCCTAGACTTCCATATTCCCTTCTAAAAACATTTTCGAACTCTGTTGCAACCAATTCAGATCTAGTCTTGTAAATTTTAAATGTCAATGTATATTAACAAATTACAACAGAGATGAAGAACATTAAATGGCTAGTTTAAGTTGCCACTTTACACACTGTGTAACATTCAACATTCTGCCCATATTCGAACATCTATATTCTTTCAATGCTTTCATATGTTGATGTTTGTGAAGTTAAAGATTGACAGGTCATAAGCCCTGTAGATGCCTAGACTTCCATATAACTTTCTCTAAAATGTTTTTTATCTCTGTTGTAATATGTTAATATTCATAGCTCCCCAGAGAGTTAAAAAATAAATAAAAATTTAATTTAATTTTGTCTACAAAAATTTGGACAAACTCAAAATATTGTTGATCAATGTATATGTTCCATATCAAATAGAACTTAATATTCTGTTCATATTATATTTTATAACATTATGTACCTAGATGCTTTAAACCTTTGACTGCATTTCATTAGCTTATTAAAAAAAAAATTTTTTTTTAAATATTCCAAAACCAACTTAACTTCTGAATACATTTCTATATTTTATTACTTTATATTGTATTTTTAAAATTTATGTTGTTTATACACTCATCTTTTTATTTTTATACCAACTATACTTCTTTACACTGTTCCTATCTTTTATTTATTTACATTGTTTTAAAATAAAAAAATATGTTGTTTATATACTAATATCTTATATAACTTTCATATATATATAAAAAAGCTCATCTTCTTTCTTTTATACAAAATTTACTTCTAAACACTGTTCTATCTTTTGTTGCTTTATATTGTTTTTTTTTATATTGTTGCTTTAAAATTAACTTTCATGTATGTAAAAGCTTTATGGGCATAAAAAAAAATAATTAAAAAAAAAATCCCTAAGGAGGAAATACAGCCTGTTTGCAAACATTTGGACATACTCAAAACTAGATTCAAAAAATTTCTTTTCAGGGGCAATTACAACATGGACGAATTACAAAAATACGCGATTCCAGAAGCTGGTATCGATCCCGAGATCCCTCATTTCACCAACGACATCTACCCTTGTCCGCTCACCAACGGATGTGTAAATAAGGTATCATCGCCCTCACCCTTCAGCGACGCCCCCTTTATATACAAACCGATAGCCAAGACATACAAACCTTTCTGCAAAGACCTCTCCAGCATACTCCCCCCTTTAGAGAGACCTCTCATCCTGTCTCCCCTCCACACAGACGAGTTTCAAACCGAGCGACACACTTGCAATCCGCAGATTCAAAAGCCCATAGCCAAACTCGCGACGTGCGTCCCGAAGCCTTTCAACGGCGACATATTTCTAGATCTCAATGCGATAGAAAAGTCGGCCAAAACGACTGAAGAAGAAAAACAGGAAAGATCAGTAATAAATGAGGCTAAATGCGAACTTGTCAAAAAACAAGAACAAAATGTAAAAAAAGATGTAGTGATCAAACAACAAGGAGATGATGTAAAAAAAGAGTCTAATGATGTAAAAACCTGCAAGATAGAAAGTACAACAGATAAAAAAATCAATTGCGAGTCTAAGAAAGAATGCACTCTTAAAGAAAAGAAAATCAATCTCGAGGTCATGTCCACTTACGAAGAAACAATCGAAGATGTCGAGATCAAAAGCTTCAAGAGGATCATTGAGGATTTCGAAAGAGCTTCGACTCCATCTCCGAGTATGTACAAAATGTCTTGCAGGATACGAAATCCTTCCGTCACTCCGGTCACGGAAGTTATCGAGAATGTCGCCGTGGACAGGTTCGAACTTGTTGAAACTGACGAGCTCGTCACAGTCAAGAGATGTGAAACCCCTAAAGAGAAGATCGAACCACCCAAAAGGGCAAGTCCCATCGTAATATCAAAAGAAGTCCGAGAGCTATCCCGAGAAGACGTTTCATTAGAAGAAGCAAAAGTCAAAACAATCAACGCAGCCAGTATTCTAACTCAAGAAGCCAAGCAGAGAAATTATAAAATTCCATGTGTATCCGCAAATATCCCCAACCAGTCTCAAACGGACGTTTTGCTTAAGACTTTCTTCATTCATCTGACCGACGTGATGGTGATCTTAACCCAAATGATCACTAACAACCAGTGCTGCCATTGTTCGTATCTTCACTCTCAACAGCAACAGGCGCAGAAGGAAGTAGTCTGCGGAGAGACTTGCCAACAACTGGCTGGCCTCATGAAGATGTTCACAGAAACTATGAATAAAACGCAGGTTACGCAAGAGACCACGGCCAAGACACAATGCAAAAGTAAAGATATCCATGTCCAAACCACAGTGGAAAAACCTCCGGATCAACCTGTGTCTGTTAAAACTGAAGCCGCAGACACTAGTAGAGTGATGAAGGAAGTGTTTCACAGTGAATTTGGAGTTGACGTTACTGTCAATGGAAAGGACCCTCTTGAATGGTTGGCCGAATTGGACAAGCAAAATTCAAGTCAGATTTTGCTGGCAAATAAGGTTGAGGTTACTGAAGCTTCAGTTAAGAAGGGAGAAATCAAAAAGGTAGCGGTCCGTGAAGAAATAAAAACAGAAGTTGAAAAGCAACAGGAAGAAATTAAAGTTGAAGAGGTTAAAACAACCCAATTAGAAGAGGTGAAACGGTCTCAAGTGGAAGAAACTGTATCACAGTCTGAGTCAGTTTCGCAACAGTGCGCTGAAGTTATAGATCAAGTTATTAGTGAAGCTGTGGTTTCCGAAAAACTTGCAACAATTAAAGAAACGGACGTGGATTTAAATGTAGTTGAATGTGAAAAAACCTGCACTGAAACCATCGCGAAGATTGAAGAACCAAAGGTGGTTGAAGGCACCGTTACAAATAAATCTTACGAAGTCGTTTGTAAGCTCAGTCAAGAAAGTACCGATGTTGTAGAGTCTTTTAGTCTCAATGAAAGCAGCGAAGAAACTTGCGAAATGATCATAGAGGAAGACAGTTTTTCATGCGAAGAAATCTCCCAGCCGCCTGAAAAAGAAAAGAAACGCAAGAAAATGATGAAAGTGGTGGGGAATCCACAGACACCAAACACAGATGAATATCTCTTCAAACTCGACATCAAACTAGAAGGCAAACACCAGACTGACGAAGAAAACATCCACGAAGACTTTTCGATCGTCAGAAAACCGGGGTCCATCGAAGTCAAAACCATCACAGACAATTCGGAAACAAAGCCAGCGGACAACAACGAGATAATCGGCGACCCGATCTCCAAAAAAAGAGAAAGCCTCAAGCTCGATCTGCAAAAAGAAGAAATTTGTTTTGTGGATCCGTCGCAATCCGTCGCCGTGAAGAGGGCGGCGGGGGAAAAGTCTCAAAACCTGTTTGTACTCGTCTGTCAACCCAGCCCCTTAGACCCGAATCCTCCCGATCACCCAACCGTAACACTCCAATCTACTTCGGTCAAAAAAGAATCATCGGCAATGAGCAAAAGTGAGTCTTCCGCAATGGAATGCAGCAAAAGCGAACACGCAGCTTCGGCTGAAGTGACAGTTCAGAACGCCGTCAGCGCGAAAGATTCAATCGTCGAAAGCGCTGATGGCGAAACCGCTTTGGCTGACGTAGAATCCACCCAAACCTTTAGGCTGCCTACTAACGAACCCCCAGAAAGTAGTTGTGTATCATTAGCTCTCCCTAAATCTGCTTCCGCTACAGAGCCAAGTGATATTGGCAGTACAATCACCTCTGCCAGCAACTCGCAGAACTGCTTTTTAAGTACTGAGAATGAAAGCCAAACTACGTTGCTTCAAAGGAAGGTAATGCTTATAAAGCTACATATTATTAACACTAACAAGCACTCAAACAAAGCTTGCCTCTCATTGCTCGAGTCCCGAATGATATTGTGTGGATCTAACTCTGGAAGTGATTTTTGGTTTATGTGTTTTGAATATCATCCTATCATCCTGTCACAACTTTATCATTCACGCATCTCGAGAGATAGTGCACGAAAGCGACGCAATTATCCAAATATCTTTTATTATTTAGTTAGTCCTCAGCATACTCACAATACATCTTGGGATTAAAAAAAACATGTTTTTCGCGAATTTGCTCGTAACGCGCGTCATCCCGTATCATTTTTGCAGCATTTCGTGTGTGATCTAGAGGAAGGCATTTCGTTTTTTTTAAAATAAAAATAGCAATAACACAACAGAGATGAAGAACATTTGAGAGAAGGTAATATGGATGTCTAGGCATCTACAGGGCGTATGACCTGTCAATGGCTGGTTTAAGTGGCCACTTTACACACTGTGTAACATTCACCATTCTGCCTTTATTTGAACATCCATATTCCTTCATATGTTGATGTTTGTGAAGTTAAAGAGCTGAAACCTTTATTTATGCGGGTGAGATTCATCCAATTGAATTATTTCACCTACATACTAGGCAACGCCTGAAAATGTTATTTTTTCAATTTCTATACCTCTTCATGGACCAGGTAATTTATCAACAAAATTTTGATGTTCTGTAAATGTGGATGTTCAAACATGGGCAGAATGGTGAATGTTACACAGTGTGTAAAGAGGCCACTTAAACCAGCCAATGACAGGTCATAAGCCCTGTAAATGCCTAGACTTCCATATTCCCTTCTCAGAAAAATTTTTCCCTCTCTGTTGAAATAAATTAAAATATTAATTTTAATTGTAATACTCGTATTTCAATAAAAAAGTAAAAGTACTTAGAAAAATTAACGTGTTTTTAATTGTTTTATTTTATTTTGTACGCTAAATAATGAAATTTATTTTTATTTATTTATTTAACTTTTTGTACATAATGATTATTTGTACATTGGAGGGCTTATTGCCAAATGGCAATTTCTTCCAACCAACCAATAAAATAAAAGTTTTATTTTTATAATTCAAGTTACAGGACATATTCAATAGAAAAAAAAGATTAAAAATTTAAAGATATATAAAAATAGAAATAAACGTATTTGTTTATAAATTACCTTAAATCGAAACTATTACTCAATGGGAAAAAGGAAAAAAGAGGAAAGAGGAAAGAGGAAAAAGGAAAGGAGGAGAGATTAAGGAAGAGAAAGGAGATGTTTCTTCAGACGTGATTTAAACAGAGATAATGTAGTAACATCTTTGATGGTGGATGGGAGATGATTCCACAGTCGAGCCGCATGGACACTATATGAGTTAGAGAAGAAAGAGGAATTGTGTATGGGTATTAAGAGAGTGCCTTGAGAATGAGAACGAAGAGGTAAACCATGAACTGATAAGCGTTGAAATTTTTCACACAGGTATATAGGAGCGTTAGGACTATGAAGTACATTGAACAGAAGTGAGAGGGAGTGATAGTCTCTCCGCTGTCTAATTTTGAGCCATTTCAGTTGCCTACGATAATCAGAAATGTGGTCATATTTCCTAAGACCAAAAATGTACCTTATGCATGTATTCTGAAGGCGTTCAAGTTTATCGAGTTGCTCACAGCTTAAATCACCTTTGATGTGGATGTCACTACAAGCTGAATCTTAAACGCTCATTCATTGGTGCTTTGACCCTGCAAACAAATCATTCCAAATAGCTCCACTTAACTAAAGCATCATCACGAACCTCTGATCCTTCTGTCATCTCCACATTCTTTAAAGCACTTCATTCCTCAAACTCTAATTTAAAATTTTTTACTCTTTAAGACATTTATTCCACACTCATTTCATTTGAAAGATCATTTTATTCCTCAAGATTATCTAGGAAGGTTAGAAACTAAATATTTAAATTTTTCAAGACTTTTAAAAAAAATTTTATTATATAAATAAAACACGAGTTCACTTTAATCCACAAATTTGGAATATCCAGTGACCGGTTTCATCGCTTTCGCGACATCTTCGAGACTGGTATCTTTATTAAAAAGTTAAATGTATTTATACAGAACAGAGGTAAGGATACATAATTCAAAGTTATTTGTAAGTAAATTAAATAAAGTTATTTTTATCTTAAGGATCATTATCAACAAATTTTCTATGGGTTAACTAATGAATTGATATAATGCTATTTTAATGAGTTTAAGTATTTTATTTTATGTGGTACACACTCACGAAGGATGAGACGAGAAATAAGCTGGCTAGTTTTATCGTTATCAGTTCTGCACTGTCAACTATTCCTGTCACAATTTTGTGAAGCTGTAGTTGGTCCGCACACACTGCGGTATTGTAGAGAAGTGATTCCATGGTAGGCGGAGGCAGCGAGAGTTAAAGACAGAGAGAGGTTAAAGACATAAAATGCTGTGTACTTTTTTGTACGGAGGAATAACTGGCTAGTTTCATCGTTATTTGAGAAGGGGCTAGGCGCTGGGCGCACCTTTATAGATATTTCTTTTGAAGGATGATTTTAACGGAGGTGTTGATTTATAAGAAAGAACAGATATTTTCCCATAAATATAGTTTCCATGATACAAAACATTATTATCGAAAGTCAAACATAATGGTAAGCTGTGCATAATAGCTTATTTGGACGATTCGCTCTTGAGATATGCTGGATTTAATAATAAAAAGTCATGTTCTGGATTCGTTTTGTAGCCGACCTCTGTCTCGATTTCACGAGGACTTTTTCATTCATTTTTTATTTTTTATTTATTTATTTAACTTTTTGTACATACTGTTATTTGTACATTGGCGGGCTTATTGCCAAATGGCAATTTCTTCCAACCAACCAATAAAATAAAAGTTTTATTTTTATAATTCAAGTTACAGAACATATTCAATAGAGAAAAAAAAGATTAAAAAGTTAAAAATATATAAAAATAGAAATAAACGTATTTGTTTATAATTTACCTTAAATCAAAACTATTACTCAATGGGGAAAAGGAAAAAAGCGGAAAGAGGAAAAAGGAAAGGAGGAGAGATTAAGGAAGAGAAAGGAGATGTTTCTTCAGACGTGATTTAAACAGAGATAATGTAGTAACATCTCTGATGGTGGATGGGAGATGATTCCGCAGCCGAGCCGCATGGACACTATATGAGTTAGAGAAGAAAGAGGAATTGTGTATGGGTATTAAGAGAGTGCCTTGAGAATGAGAACGAAGAGGTAAACCATGAACTGATAAGCGTTGAAATTTTTCACATAGGTATATAGGAGCGTTAGGACTATGAATCACATTGAACAGAAGTGAGAGTGAGTGATAGTCTCTCCGCTGTCTAATTTTGAGCCATTTCAGTTGCCTACGATAATCAGAAATGTGGTCATATTTCCTAACACCAAAAATGTACCTTATGCATGTATTCTGAAGGCGTTCAAGTTTATCGAGTCGCTCACAGCTTAAATCAGTCATGGAAACATCAGCGTAATCTAGAATGGGTAGTAGTGATGCTTGTACCAGGGTGCATTTAGTACTAATGGGTAAGAATTTTTGCAACCTTCTAAGTGAGTGTAGACTGAAAAATATTTTGCGGCTTAATTCATTAGTATGAGCTCGCCAGCAGAGATGTTCATCCATTAGTACTCCTAGATTTTTTGCGGATTTCCTGTACTGAATATTGGTACCATTGACAATAAGAGGATTAAGTGAAGGTATGTGTAGCTTACTAAGCAATCTTTGGCTACCTGCAAACATAATTTGTGTTTTAGACGGGTTTATTAGTAAACCATACTCTTTTGTCCATGGCAAGTCCATGTCCATCATTTCATTCATTTCACTTCACTTCACAATTTAATTAAATATTATGTCAACAGGAAGCCCAGCAGAATAGTTTCTCGAACGGCTTGTTGAAAATGGCGGAATCCAACGCGGTTGAGAAGACGACATTCGACGCGAAAAAATCGCTCGACTCCTGCAAATCCGTTCAGTGTTTCAGGAAAATGTCTGCCGAATCCATAGAGCAGACGGTGAAAAACGCGGAGGTTTCTAGACGGCAGTCCGAGTGCCCGAAGACAACGCTGGACGACACTCCCGAGACGCGGAAGATTTTCGAAGACTTCAAATCTCAGTTGAGCGGTATTCAAGAGTCGAAGATGCAGACCGAAGCCGCCACTAAAGAGTGTTTGACAGAAGAAAGTTTGAACGAGAAAGTGGAAGAATTAAAAAAGGTAAATTAGTAAAGAAGCGATGTATCATTTATTTATTTCGTTGCATTTCATAGTGCGTAGGGTATTTATCAGTGGCGAGCGGTGTGTTTTTAAATTGGTAAGCTACGAAAATTCTGATAAAATGTCCATAGCGGTAGTATGGCATATAAAAAACAAGTCTATTTTATATTTGATAAATAATTCCTAACAAATGGCTCCAGCGGCTAATAGTTTCAGTAAAAATATTTTCTAATGTAGCACAAACATTTGATTTAAGAAATACAATTTAAAAAAACATAATTGCAAAAAAAATAGGAAACCCCTAAGGACTCGAACCCCCGGCTTTGTCGTTAGAAAGCAGTGAGCCATCCGCGCAGCTATTTCGTGTTTTGGGCCAATCGCCGAAAAAGTCATTAATAAAACTCATTAATTCATTAGCATGCATCTTTGGTTAAGTCCGACTATTATAACTTGTCTTGAAATAAATCACTATTTCTTAATAAATGGGATAAAAACTAAATAATTTAAAAGTATTCCTTACCGAGTACGATAGTTCACCAAACAAAACATAAATTACGTTTTAAGAATCATTGTTTCATCGACTTTTATATCACATTATTATTTACAAAACGACATAAGTTATACATTTTATAATTCTTCATGTATATTTATTCTTAACACTATACACTAGGAACGTTTTTATCATAACTTTAACTAAATTTTAAAAGTTTAAATGGATACTGAAGAATAACCTACAATATTCAACTGTCATCGTATGCACAAAAATGAATTACAATTAAAAAACAATAAGCGAATCTTTGTTTTTTAAAACCGACTAAAGGATTTATACTATATTATGGATTAAAATATCAATTCGTTTCGATTAAAATATCAAAATATTTATTTATTTTAAAGTAAATTTACTTTCAAACCACCGAAACATAAGTATGATCAATTACTTACTTATTATTGTAACTTTCGTGTTAAGACATAAAAAATATATTCGGTTTCTCTTTCTCACACATAACGAGTGCGTATATTGTCACCTTGTTAGAACGTGTAAGTCAAATTGATGTATTTTAAAGAATACTAGCTCTTATGAAAAAGTATTCAAAGACTAAATTGCGTTAATGAAAGCTGCAAGATTTTACTGTAATCGCAAGTGTAATTTTTCGAACAAGATTCTAAAATTTTAGGTTAAAGACGTGTTTAAATTTGTATTTTTAAATCAGCAGAGTAATTTCGTGTAATCCAGTAGTAATAATTTTGGCCAATAGAGGCGCAACTGGTCGCTGTATGGAATAAAGGAATATGATATAAATTTACTTACCCAAGAAAAGTAATATATTTTTTCGGTGATGTGTTTTTTCCTTATAATACTGTAACATAAAACATTACTTTCGATGTCAAAAAAATATGGTAAGCTGCATGTAATCAATTATAAAGAGCATTCGCCCCTGGTTATACATGACACCTCGCCGTGTGTATAGTTGAATTGTTGATAGGGGTGGCTCTGCAGCTGCTGTTGACCGGCTATCTCGTAATAATAAGTTATTATATAACCCTGAAGATGGCAACGTGAGTTGCCGAAACTAGTCGGTTGTGACAATAAAAAAGTGGTTCATAGAACAAAGTAATTTTATTTATTCTTTTAAAATATAACAATGAACTACAAAGTAAGTGCTACAAACATCCAAAATACAATCTAACATGTTTTTTTAATTATTTGAAAATTTATTTATTAACCCTTACGGATTATTACATTCATTTTACAAAAATGATATAAACAGTTTTTATTCATACTCTGTTTAAAATAATATTTTTTACATCTTTTCAAAAGTTTGTCTGAGTCTTTCTGTTTAGTTTTGTCTGGTGGTTATTGTATAATTTCAGTACCTGGCTTATTAGTCTCGAGTTTCCTTGTCTCGTTTAACTCTTAAAAGACTGTGGTAAATAATCCCTTTGCGCGCGGTGATGTAACATCGTGTTACCACTAGTAAAAGACGGAATAATTTAAAGTTCAAAAGTTGAAAAAAAAAAATATGGAGACATACTGTTTAATAATCCCTTTTCCATTATTTGTGCCAATAAACATAAAATTTAGCCCTGTTATAGTAAAATAAATTAATAATCATAAATACGCCGCTCAGATTACGCGCGTGCGTTTCCCATCACTGTTATCAACCGGCTGAAATCTGAATCTATTTTACACTTTACTTACTTTTGTTTTTGTCTCTTTCACACTAACACCTGCCATATAACAGCGTTTCTGTCTTCCTTGTGATGAGTTCTATCTTCGTGCTCTTTCTTATACATGTGTGTTGCTGAATTAGCGGACACTCTTTTTTCGCGTGGCGAGGATAAATATTTTTTTGTATTAACATCCAGCATAGTTGTACAAAATTCACTTTTCAAATCCGGTGTGAAAATGTCCATTTGAAAATTACAAAAAATACGAATTCATAATTTTAAAAAATAAGAGAGATATATCAAGTCTTTTTTTTATTTATTTATTTACAATTTTAAAAAACCCGTTAGGGTTACATTAGAAATTTAATATTGTCTAGTCATTTTATGTCTCGTCTAGTCTAGTTAGTTCAGTCATCATGTACTTTTTCAGATTGATTTTAAATTTGTCTCCATTAAAAGTTTTCAAGTAGTAAGGTAGGTCGTTGTAGTGTTTAAGTCCATTATGTAGTATTTTTGACTGTCCTGTGTTTGTCTTTGCTTTTTCAATATGATAGTGTTTTTGTTGTCTGGTGTTATATTTATGTATGTCAGCATTTTTGACTAATATTATGTCGTCGTCTTGTATGTTTTCCAGTGTTATTTTGTGCACAATTTTTAAGGTCTTAATTTTAGTCAAGTAGTTTATGTCAAACTGGTGTGTTTTTTTGTACAGTTCAGTCGTAGAGGTCAGGTAGGGTAGGTTGTATGTTAGTTTAAGAATTTTATTTTGTTGTCTTTGTATTCTTGTTATGTCTGTCTTGTTACCAGTTCCCCAGAAGGCGATCATGTAACTCAATTTACTTTTGACATAGGCTTCGTACATCATAATTTTTTCCTTTCTTGATATAAAATCTTTAATTTTGTAGAAGAGGCTATGTGTCCTATGTCGACTAGTGTGACATCACAGCCACACAAGAGTTAAGAAAGTAGTGTATGATATTTTTCTGATATTCTCATATTATGTCCATGTTGACTACATTTTTTTACAGGTTTTAGTTCTTCGTCTACAATTACATTAAAGGCTATTATGGATAAATTTTAGTGATTCTAGTTGAAAGAGTTCAGTTATATTTAATTGCTTAGTTTGTTTAAAAAGTTCTCTAGTAATAGTATTTAATACGCATCTTATAAATATTGAAAAACGTGTATTTAATAAATATAGTTTAAATTCGTGTACAAAATAAATAATAACCTCTTGATATAAATAATGATTTTTTTATTTATTTATTTATTTAAATCTTAAAGTAGGGCACACATATCATACATATTGTTATGTGTGTTCTAATAATAACATTGAAAATATATTTAATTTATAAATTGTTTATCACATATGTCTTGACCATTATTTTAAATTTTGATATGTTTTTTTCTTCATAAATATTTTTTTCCATTTCGTAATACTTTTTAATTGCTTTAAATAAAATTGAATTTTGTGACTTTGCCTTTTTCCTAAATGGAAGTCTAATTTTGTTTTTTTCTCTAGTATTGTGATCGTGTTCACGCTGGTTCCGATCAATTTTTTTCCAAAATTCTGTTTTTTTTAGAGTTTATAATTTTATGAACAAATATCATTGTATTGTAAAATATTCTTTGTTTATATGTTAATAATTTCATTTCATTTACCATCGACTTTACCCTCGTATATCTGTTTTTTTTCAAAATGATTCTAAAGGCTTTATTTTGTAATACAGTTAGTTTATCTATGTTTTCTTTGTTTGATAAAAATAAAATGCTACTACAGTAGTTAACGTGTGGTTCAATAATTGCTTTGTAAATAGTTTTGCAGGGGTCCTTATCAATAAATCTTCTTTTCATAATAAATACTAACTCACCAGTTCGTCGGTACTAAATTAAATTCTCACACTTTTTGAAAAATACATCCAATTTCATTTGCTTTGATTGTTGCTTCTTTTCTTGCAGAAACAAAGCGTAAACTACACATATTTTAATATTCTTTTAACTTTGATAATAATAAAATAAAAAATATGGTCAGACCTTTTTATTTTTCCTAAAAACAAAACAAAAACTAGCTCTGAAACAATTTCACGCACACAATAGGCTGCTCGTGTACACGGTAATATAATAAAACAACGTGTAAAAGTGTGTCTGCCATTAGAATCGCGGCGCCTACTGTCGTCTGGTGTCGGCCGAACCAACCGGCGTAATTATAAATTGACGCAAAACGACATTTACGTTTACCTGTATTAGTATTTGAAAGAAAAATATTAAGGAAGATATTTAATGCTGTCAATCGAAATGGAGTGTAGAGGAGACGGTTTAATCATGAATGAAGCACTGTATGGCGAACCCAACATTGCACAATTCATCAAAATAAGAAGCTTACAATGGCTGGGCCATGTGCACAGAATGAATGATAACCGTACCCCTAAAAAGATTCTTCATATCACTCCGGAAGGCAGACAAAGCAGAGGCAGACCAAAATTAAGATGGCTGGATAATGTGGAAAGTGACATTAGAGCGATTGGCCAGACGAACTGGAGAAGAGCCGCAGGGTGCAGAGAGGAATGGAAATAGATTCTGGGGGATGCCAGGACCCACAATGGGCTGTAGTGCCACTGATGATGATGATCTGAAATGTGAAACTTCCGCAAAAACGGCCATTGCATTCACCATGCCCCTAATACGTCATTTTGGTTCTGAGTCCGCGAACATTTTGAGGCAGGTCAATGACAATGGCAGAAGGCTGATAGAGTTAAATCTCTCAAAATAATCTTTTTTAATTTTTTTATATCAAATTTCCCTAGACAATGAACTATGTCATTGTATTAACATTGTTATAATATATTTATTGATACATTTTGGAGAAACGTGGCCATATAATCAAATTGTCTTATTTTTACCGCGTGTAAGAAACAATTTTTAATATCCTTTTTTAGCACTAAATTTCCTCATTGCAATTATCATAAATGCTTCAATTGCTTTTTACTGTTCAAAATAGGTTTTAGAGAATGGCGATGAACCAATTATTGATCAACCGGCCGCTTTGGTCATGACCAAAGCTTCCAAGAGTTTTGCTTCTGTTCAGCCGAGTAGAGTTACTAATGGACTACAGAATGGAACCGACACACTTCAGAATGGAGCCAGCACATTTCAGAATGGAACGAACGGACTACAGAATGGAGCCAACGGATTTCAAAACTGTACGAATGGTCATGGAATAGAAGAAAACGAGGATGGTATGAATAAATATAAATATTTTTAAAATAATAATTATTACACAAGATCAGTATCTTACTATGTATTATGATAAGTTATAATGTATTCTCTTTAATTTTTTAACCACAAATTAGTAAATGATATATTCTCCTTAATTTTTTAACCACCAATTAGTCAATTATCTATTCTCCTTTATTTTTTATCCACATATGACTAAATGATATATTCTCCTTCAATTTTTAGCCACCAATTAGTAAATGATATATTCATCTTCATTAATTTACCACAAATTAGTCAATGAAATATTCTCCTTCATTTTTTAACAACAAATTAGTCAATTATATATTCTCCTTTATTTTTTAACCACAACTGAGTAAATGATATATATTTCTTCATTAATTTACCACAAATTAGTAAATCAAATATTCTCCTTCATTTTTTAACAGCAAATTAGTCAATTATATATTCTCCTTTATTTTTTAACCACAAATGAGTAAATGATATATTCTCCTTAATTTTTTAGCCATTAATTAGTAAATGATATATTCTCCTTCATTAATTTACCACAAATTAGTAAATGAAATATTCTCCTACATTTTTTAACAACCAATTAGTCAATTATATATTCTCCTTTATTTTTTAACCACAAATGAGTAAATGATATATTCTCCTTAATTTTTTAGCCATTAATGAGTAAATGATATATTCTCCTTCATTAAATTACCACAAATTAGTAAATGAAATATTCTCCTTCATTTTTTAACAACCAATTAGTCAATTATATATTCTCCTTTATTTTTTAACCACAAATGAGTAAATGATATATTCTCCTTAATTTTTTAGCCATTAATGAGTAAATGATATATTCTCCTTCATTTTTTAACAACCAATTAGTCAATTATATATTCTCCTTTATTTTTTAACCACAAATGAGTAAATGATATATTCTCCTTAATTTTTTAGCCATTAATGAGTAAATGATATATTCTCCTTCATTAATTTACCACAAATTATTAAATGAAATATTCTCCTTCATTTTTTAACAACCAATTAGTCAATTATATATTTTCCTTTATTTTTTAACCACAAATGAGTAAATGATATATTCTCCTTAATTTTTTATCAATAATTTAGTAAATGATATACTCTCCTTCATTATTAAACAACAAATTAGTCAATAGTTAATTCTCCTTCATTATTTTACAACCAATTAGTAAATGATATATTCTCCTTCATTTTTTAACCACCAATTAGTAAATGATATATTTTCCTTCATTTTTTATCCACACATGAGTAAATGATATATTCTCCTTCATTTTTTAGCCACCAATTAGTAAATTATATATTCTCCTTCATTATTTTACCACAAATTAGTAAATGAAATATTCTCCTTAATTTTTTAACAACAAATTAGTCAATTATATATGACAAATTAGGCCATTTTACACACTGGAACATTCACCATTCTGCCCGTATTTGAACGTCTATATTCCTTCAATTCATACATCTGTTGATGTTGAATCCAGTCCTTGTTAATAAAAATTTGGAAGAACTCAAAATATTGCTAATAAAAAAAAAGAACGACAAGATTCGTGAGAATGATCTAAACGAATTTGAATGGCCAGGAACAAATAAACATAAATCGTGACGTGTTAGGGGCGTGGCCAATGGAATAACCTTTTTTGCGGGAAGTCAAAATTACAAATTCGGAAATATTTTTTACGGTACTAATAATTAGCAATTTTAAAAAAATTTTACTCGAGAGTAATTTACAGACTTTTATTACTTTAAAAAGTAACAAAAAAAGTGTTATTTCCCCATTCCGGGACGTCAAATACGCCATTTCCCTTTTACTTTTTTAACATAAAATATTATGCATTTGACAATGATTATTTTCCAATGCAGATTTGGGCAAGCCAGGACTGACCGATGAAGAAATAGCTGAAATTATTTCTGGCGAATCCGAGGTACTAAAAGATCAACACGTCATTGGGTAAGTTTAAATTTTTCATTCACATTTATTTTTACATTTATCATCATCAGTCGGGCCGCAGCCCGTTGTGGCCCTCCAGAACCTGTCTCCATTTTTCTCTGCACCATGCCAGTTCTTCGGACCAGTTGCTCTCATCATGAGAGCTCCCATGTCACTTTCCAGATCACCCAGCCGTCTGCCTCCAGTAGCTCAATAACAAATAACTATCGACGTACTTAAAAACATGCTGAGCATTTGAGCGATACAATGAACAATAATCAACGTGCTTAAGTTATTGCAGTCATAAGTCAACGCGTGTTTAATCTCTAAGTTCGCTCCCGTCAAATTGTTTTTTGTTTTCCTCGTAAATGATACAGTTCGCTGGCGAAAAATCGGCGTTTACTATAAAAAAATAATACAATATATTGCATTTGCAAAATAGTAAAGAGTATCTAATACAAAAAAAGGGATAAATCAATAACAATTACTATGGCGACAGCTTTTCTTGACATTTGACCCGCCAACCGCCGGCTAAATGCAATAAATAGCATGATAAATAATAAATAAATGAATAAAAATAGGAGTTTTTTAATATTTTCCATATTTAACAACAACAATAACAACAAACCATCACGCCGTTTCCCCGTAGGGGTAGGCAGAGAGGATAGAACGCCATAACACTCTATCTGGCATACAGACCTCGCTTCCTCTACATTCATACATCTTCTTATGCACGCACGCCGATTATTCCTACTTTTGACATGTCCATCTTCAAGTATTTGATGGACTCGATCGTGCCATGTCTTTCTCGGTCTTCCTCGTTTTCTGCATCCATCAACATTTGCATCGTAAATCCTTTTAGTCGTTCTTTCGCTGTCCATTCGCTCTACATGTCCAAACCGACGCAGCACCCCTTTCTTAATTCTGTCAATAATGCATGTCTCAGCCTTACACACTTCACGGATCTCGACATTTGTGCACCTATCATACATCGTTTTACCACACATTCGCCTGAGGGATCGCATTTCGACAGCATTCAACCTACTTTCATCATTATTTTTCCAATTCCATACTTCGCTCCCATACATTAGAGTTGGAACTAGAACTCCGTTGTGAACTGCTAGTTTAGCCTTCTGCGATAAACATTTGTTTGCCAAAGTAGATTTTAGTGCACCGTTCACCCTGTTCCCGGCACTCACCCTCCTTTCAATATCTTTCTCGCCCTTTCCGTCCCTAGTAAACATACTTCCCAGGTACACAAGTTCTTCTACCTGATTCAGAATATCTCCGTTCACGCTGATCTCACATTTAGTTATATTTTCATCCCTTTCAAAAACCATCACTTTGGATTTATCAACATTCATAAGCAAATCGCTTTTCTTGCATACAGAGTAGACTTTTGTTACCAAGAATTGAAGGTCTCCTTTGCTGCTAGCAAGAAGCACGGCATCATCAGCACACAGAAGACAGTTAACAGTTATACCATTCATTTTTGCTCCCATTCTTAAATCTTTCAGTTCTTTCATACAGTACACCATATTTACACTGGTGAAATTCAAATATGTGATTGCGCAGCAGGATTACACGTCGCAAAACGTAAATATTTTGACATTAAATATTAGGTGTTCACTGATGTTGCATTGTGATCGTGAATACGATAAATAGCCGTAGTGAGAAATTGTTATCGCATCGCTTATTAGCACGTCGATAGTTATTTGCAATTGAGCTACAGAGAGGCGTCCGCAGTATATGGCCCAGACATATTCATCTATACCTTAGTCGTTAACATAAATTGTGTTTGTTCTTTTCCAAATTTAAAAATGAGCACCGGAAGTAAAACAAAAAGGTAAAGATTATACGTCATTCGAAAGAAAATTATCTGTTGTATAAGATAATGTGTTTGCTTTTATGTTACACATATTATTTTATTTGAATACAAGCCGTCAAAACTGAATGTCAATTGAGTGAAAGTGAGCATTTTTCCGCAAAAAGGTGCTGACGATATTTGTGCAGTGTATGCTGAAGTTGATGAGAATTATTTACTAATTTGTTGTAAAATAATAAAGGAGAATACATTATTGACTGATTTGTTGTAAAATAATGAACGAGAATACAGTATTGACTAACTTATTGCAAATTAATGATGGAGAATACATTATTGACTAATTTATTGCAAATTAATAAAGGATAATACATTATTGATTAATTTGTTGCATATTAATGATGGAGAATACATTATTGACTAATTTATTTCAAATTAATAAAGGATAATACATTATTGATTAATTTGTTGCAAATTAATGATGGAGAATACATTATTGACTAATTTATTGCAAATTAATAAAGGATAATACATTATTGATTAATTTGTTGCATATTAATGATGGAGAATACATTATTGACTAATTTATTTCAAATTAATAAAGGATAATACATTATTGATTAATTTGTTGCAAATTAATGATGGAGAATACATTATTGACTAATTTATTGTAAATTAAAATGATGGAGAATACATTATTGACTAATTTATTGCAAATTAATGATGGAGAATACATTATGGACTAATTTATTGCAAATTAATAAAGGATAATACATTATTGATTAATTAGTTGCAAATTAATGATGGAGAATACATTATTGACTAATTTATTGCAAATTAATAAAGGATAATACATTATTGATTAATTTGTTGCAAATTAATGATGGAGAATACATTATTGACTAATTTATTGTAAATTAAAATGATGGAGAATACATTATTGACTAATTTATTGCAAATTAATGATGGAGAATACATTATGGACTAATGGATTGCAAATTAATAAAGGATAATACATTATTGATTAATTTATTACAAATTTATGAAGGCGAATACATTTTTTGACCAATTTGTTGCAAATTAATGAAAAAGAATACATTATTGACTAATTTATTGCAAATTAATGAAGGAGAATACATTATTGACTAATTTGTTGCAAATTAATAAACAAGAATACATTATTGACTAGTTTATTGCAAATCAATGAAGGCAAATACATTATTGACCAATTTATTGCAAATTAATGAAGGCGAATACACTATTGACTAATTGTTTGTATTTTTTGTTGTTGTTGTTACCTCTTGTTCTATTAATTTGAAAAAAAACTAACGCAACTTATGTTAACGCCCAATATAATAATTATTGTATATTTTTATTGTGTGAAATAAGTTTTTGCTTGCAAACATTTGGGCATACTCGAAATATTGTTATTCATCCATTTTCACATTTTCATTAGTTCATAAAAAATACCCATGGACCAAAAAAAAATATATATTTCTAAATTGAATTAAAAAAAAAAAATTCTTACTTGCAAAATGAGTTTTTCTGGGTTATTACGCCATTTGTTCGCACTCTTAGCCAATTCTTTTTTATTTGGAACTAAATCAAATAACGACTCAAAACTGTATTGTAGGATGAACGGCCTACTATTGAGCTACTTGGAAAAAAATACGATCGTAGACTTAATAATTAATAATTTGGTTAAACTTAGGACATCCAACCTAAAATTTCTTTAAAATCCAAGTAACTTTGTAACGACTGAATGTCGCGGAGCATACACGGGGGTTAAATCGATAGGCATTGAGGTCCCTCATCGCTCTGCCACCGATGATCCGCCCTCCCAGTTACAGGCTGTATATATTATTTCTAAAGAGAAATGACCAAAAAATAGTTTTCACAGTAGTAATAATATTACGAGTACAATACATAAGTTGTATTTTTATGTATTTTTTTTAGTTAGTGTATACAATAATGCATTATAAGAATAGGCATATTTATATTATATATTTTTGATTATTATTTTTTCTTTCGTTCTTCATACTTCATAAGTATTTTGAAAAAACAACGCATTATCCATAAATAAAAACTCGATTACGGGAATAATCTAATTCGGTTATTCGAACTCTTAATATTGATAATAATCGTTTGCGATTAAGCACACCCCAACAGATTTTGGCAGATTTTTGTCTGGCAGACCGGTCGTGGACATTTTTACAACGCGTCTGAAAAGCTAACACATTTTGTATGCGTTTGCAGGATAAAGGCGGTAAAATTATCGGGTCGTATGGTTTTGCGTGGCATGTGTGAAAACGGCCATACGGTTAGTATGTCGGTTTCATGTTTCATGTTCTGGAGCCTTATGCTGGAAAGATGCGACATTTTGTCACCTACTCGACAATAGTCGATTGGGCATCTCAATTGCTTTGTCATAATGCTATTCTTGAAAATCCTCCGATAATTTTAATACAAAGACGAAAGAGAAAGTGGCAACGCTAACAAATCCGTATTTATCTATGGCCTATGGCTCTCCTGCCACACGTGAACTTTTATAAATATTGTTGATAAATCCATCTGGTCCATGGAGAAGTATAGAAATTGAAAAAATAACATTTTCAGGCGTTGCCTAGTCTAGTATGTGGGTGAAATAATTCAATTAGACGAATTTCACCCGCATAAATAAAGGTTTCAGCTCTTTAACTTCACAAACACCAACAGATGAAAGAATTGAAGGAATAAAGATGTTCAAATATGAGCAGACTGGTGAATGTTACACAGTGTGTAAAGTGGCCACTTAAACCAGCCAATGACAGGTCATAAGCCCTGTAGATGCCTAGACTTCCATATTACCTTCTCTTAAATGTTCTTCATCTCTGTTGTAATATGTTAATGTTAACAGCTCCCCAAGGAGTTGAATCCAGTCCTTATCTACAAAAATTTGGACAAACTCAAAATATTGTTGAGAAATATTTCATATGAATTTAATGGATTTAAACACATTGTATAATATACGAGTTTATCTCAAATACGACGAGCGATAAAATAATTTTAAAATTATGTTTCTAGTGAAACTACATTTGATAATGGATTTAAAATAAGTACAGTTGTATTTGTTGCACATTTGTTGATACGCCATCAATATAATGTTGATCAGTGTTGTAAATTTTAAGCTAAATACAACAAAAATACACACTCGTCATTCAAACATAAATGCCGAGCTTTTTACAAGACGCAAGTTTGACAGATGAAGTTAAGATGTCGCATTCGCTTGTCAATGTCGAGTGCTTTGGGGCACTCGACATAAAGTCGATTGGTTTTCAATCGACTGCATTCGTATGGGTGGTTCAAGAACGCTGTCACTCGTCGGATTACGGAAGTCGCATACGATTCTAAAGACGAATGAGTCCAGCATAAGGCTCCTTGTCCAGCGCTTTGAGAGCGATGCGGATAATTTTATTACAGTTCGTAGTGACTTCAAAAACTTATAAAGCACTGTCGTCTCCCATCTTCCGGAATAGCATAATACACATATGAAGAGTCGGCTCACCATAGATTGGATCCGGTAAAACTAGTAAGCGCGAACTTTTTTGTCCATAGGTGAATTCATAAAAATTAAATCTCACAATAACTTCAATAATCACAGAAATGATTTTGTTCTAACCTTACGTAATCTCATCATCTTCTTCATACCTCGATTCACGCCCAATGGTGCATAGGTCACTGCGTCGGTACACTAATTGCAGCGTATATCGTTCAGGTGTCAGACCAGAAGGCATGAATTATCGAAGTGAAAAACCAATTAAGTACATTGAAATTTATTGCGAAACGTTTTTGAGACGGGAATATGAAGGTCAGGCTTATGACATTCTTTATTTGATGAGATGTGGATGTTTAAACAAAGGCAGAATTTTGTATGTTACGCAGTCAAGGACAGGTCATAATTCCTGTAAATGCCTAGACTTTCATGTTCCCTTTTCAAAAATGTTTTCACCCCCCATTGCAATAAATTTCAATATTAATAACTCCCTAGGGAGTGAAATGCAGCTTGGTCTACAAACATTTGGACATAAATATTAATTGGTAAATAAATTTTACATTGATTTTGAAAGCGAAATATAAGAACGTTATTTATGATTTGGGTAATTCTTAAGAACAAAATTTATGATTTGGGGAAATTGTAGAAACTAAATTTTTAATTTGGGTAAATCTTAAGAACAAAATTAATGATTTGGGGAAATTGTAGGTACTAAATTTATAGTTTGGGTAAATCTTAAGAACAAAATTTATGATTTGGGGAAATTGTAGGTACTAAATTTATAGTTTGGGTAAATCTTAAGAACAAAATTTATGATTTGGGGAAATTGTAGGAACTAAATTTATAATTTGGCTAAATCTTAAGAACAAAATTTATGATTTGGGTAAATTTTACGAACGTTATTTATGATTCGGGTAAGTCATAAAAACGAAAGCTATGAATTGGACAAATCATAAGACCGAAATTTATGATTTAGGTAAATCGTACAAGTAAAAGGTATCTAGAGTGTTTCAAAATTCCTAGACTGCGCTTCAAACGTGACGATCAGGTATGCAATTGGTGTCTGAATTTAGTGCCATATGCACCACGAGGTGCGGATAAAGAATCGACAGTAAAAAACATTTTTTTTTTTTTTAAATATAAAAAATTTTAAAGACTTTTTTTTTTCATGTCAATTTTAACGAAATCGACGCAAATTAAAAAAAACGACTCAAAAAAACATCGAACGTAACGGAAAATGTGAAAATGGATGAAAAAAAATGTAAAAATGCTGAAATTAAAAACGAACGATGAATCGAAAAGTCTGCAAAAAGTTTTGGCGGCGCACATGAGCCGCCCGGCTGAAAATGACGAAAATTCCAGCATCAACTTCACCAAGATGATGCCCGTGGCGGCTTTTCTGAAAGACTCCGAGGTCTTCAAGGCCCTGAACTCCGAGTCCATCAAGAGCCGCGCGGAGCTGCTGGAGGAGCAGAGAAAGTACACCAAATTTCTGCAAAAGCCAAACAGGCCGATTCCATTTTGCAAGAGGATGGCGGAGATTACAGAATTCAAGGTATTTACAAAATTTATTACATCATTTCATCCGTGAAAATCGCAAGCTATTATGCTTAGAAAGCTCGGTGCTCTGGTGAATCAGATATAAAAGAGTTTGAACTTATGACGTCCCGGGTGGTGTCATTTCAAAGTTTCGGCGGGGATTTTAAAAATTACGAAACTTAAAATCATAGCGATGATAATATACGATACCCCCCGGGGGGTTTTGATCTGTTTTATCACCTCCTTTATATATTAGAGTGATTCTTGCTATTTTTAACTCATCTGAATATGTACCTTTTTTTACATGCAGATTAATCAATTTTGTTGATATTGGACCAAGCTGTCTTTGATAATTTTTACTAGCGATGGTTCAATTTTATTATAACCCAAGAGAAGCATTTTTTTCTAATTATCTACGATTTTTCTGATTTCTCCTATTGTTGCGGGTCTAAGAAAATAGCAAGCATTTATTTGGTATTTTTGTGTTTCTGCCATATTTAAAAATGGGCCATTTATTTTGTTTGCAAGTTTTTTTCCTATATTTGCATAAAATTCATTTAATATTTCTGTTATTTCCACCGGATTATTTGTTACTTTATCATCCATTTATTTTATACTTTATGATACTCGTAGTATTTTGGTGTCTGATTCGATATTTTTAATGGTTTTCCATAATTTATTACTGTTTCCTTCTGCGCATGCCATTTGCTGTTGATAATATTGTTTTTTAGAATTTCTTATTTCATTCCTCAGCTCATTTAGAATATTTTAAAGTTGTATTTGTAGATGTTGATTGCCTCTTTCTTTTACCATTTTTTGTAAACTTGAGAGTTGTTGTATCACACAGAACCACAGAAAAATATCTATTCATAGAATATATTACTTACATTATATTATATGTAGGTACAAATATAGTATTTTTTATAGCTTACCTGTAAATAAAATCACCATTCGCCACTGCTGGATGAGGGTTTCTTCCAAACGTCTCCATTCCTTCCTATCACCTGCTTTCATCATCCATGTTTTACCGCCAATAGAGGCGATCAATGTCATCTACCCATCTTTTCCGTGGCCTTCCAACACTTCTTTTGTATGCCCATGGTCTCCACTTTATTATTCTGGGTGTCCACCTGCCATCACTTTGCCTCGCCAAGTGTCCTGCCCACTGCCATTTCAATTTCGCTGCACGATCCATGATATCCACGACTCCGGTTCGGTGCCTTATTTCTTCATTTCTTATTCTGTCTCTTAGGCATACACCGAGCATCTGTCTTTCCATGGATCGTTGCGTGCAATTTAATTTCTGGCTACTTTTTTGTGTTATAGACATGGTTTCTAGTCCGTATGTTGTCTCCGGCAATATGCACGATTCATATACTTGTCTTTTAAAGCGTAAAGGGACTTGTTTATTTTCAAAAATATATTTAAGTTTGCCGAAAGTAGCCAACTTAGCCCTATTCTTCTTGGTAACTCCGCTATCTGGTTATCTTTACCAAGTTTGACTTTGTGTCCTAGATAAATGTATACAGGTCGCTCACCTTGCTCTTTTGCTATTCAATCTGTTCATCAATGACATAAAAAATGCTTTTCTTACTTCATCAATTTGGCTCTTTGCTGATGACACTAAAATTCTCAAACAGATTGACAGCCCTTCCGATTGTTCACTATTACAATCTGACTTATTGTCTTTTAGCACCTGGTGCTCATCCAATAATCTACATCTCAATTTAAGTAAGTGCAAGGTTATGAGATTTTTTCGTCTGGAAAATCCAATCATATACGACTACTCACTGAACGATGAAATAGTATCATCTGTGTCTAGTATACGAGATTTGGGTATTATACTTGACACTAAACTTTCTTTTACAATTCATATTGAACATGTTATCAATAAATCCTTAAAACTTCTTGGATTTATTAACAGAAGCACAGTTGACTTCAAAAATATCAATACCCTCAAAACTCTTTTCTGTTCCCTAGTTCGCCCGCACCTAGAGTATTCCTCTGTTATCTGGTCTCCATATTATGATGTTCACATCAAGAATATTGAATCAGTTCAACGTCGTTTTTTAAGAAAGATAGGCCGAAGGTTGGGCTTATCCAGAGACCTATATACGTATAATGAGTTAGAAACTACCTTGAATATATCTTCTCTTCAAGACTGTCAAAATAAATCCGACCTTCTAGTCCTGTTTAAAATTCTCAGCTCACTCTTTGATGCGCCTGAACTACTGAGCTCAATAAAAATAAATATCCCAACTAGAAACCTCAGACAAAACTTACTCTTTCATACCAATAACCATAGAACTAACTATGGTTTTCATTCCCCTATGCCCAGAATTCTCAGGTCTGCCAACAAACATACCAGTCTTGATTTCTTTGATAACAAGTTGTCTTCTTTCAAACGATCACTGAATCAAATTCAATTATAAACACCTCTCTCCCGCTTCCACTCCCACAAAGTCTACTATAAACCATTGAGTCTTTCTAGTTTTGTTATAATAATTTTCCATGTATAAATGTGTCCATAAAAATGCCCATTGAGCGTATATAAAAAAAAAATTCATCAACCACTTAGGGGTAGAATTATAGAAAAAAGTTAAATCAATGTGTGATTAATAAAAAAGTTTTTCAAATGAATATGCTCCCGGGGGACCCTAGATACTAGCTTAGGCCCGAATGAGTAGTTTTGTTGTTGACATAAAATGTCGTATATACTGCATTTTGTGGTTACCTACCGTACTGGTATTGTATGGGACTTGTCGCACATTATTCATTCAGTGTGTATCAGTTCAATTTTAAAATAAAATGCTTATTTTTCAGAATACGGCTTTGAAATTCAACATACTTTTGAAAAATACAATTTATAACATTTCTTGATTTAAATTTTAACAAAAAGGTTTCAAACTTTTTACCAAGCTCATTCTTGTACCATTTTTAATATATTTACAAGTTTTAAACAATTATTTTTTACACTTACGCACCCACACACACGCACCCTCTCCCTCATTCATTTACGCATACACACATTCACATACACATGAATACAAACGTCACACACATACAATTACGTAAACTCTTTTCTTATATATTATGTGTCATTAGATTTGCAGTGGATTTTTTTAATTGGCTATACTTATATTGTTAATATTTTTCTACTTTTTTTATTATTTTTAATTTTTATTTATTGGGGATATCAACAGTAATACATGTAACAAAAATACAACAAATAAAATATACAGAGAATAAAACCAATGACAGATATCCACAGAAATACATTAAATACACGTACAATACATACTAGTGTGTTTGTGTGAGCGTAAGTGAGTGAGAGGGTGGGTGAGTGGGTGTTATATTGGAATGAGGGTGGACATGTGTGTAAATATTGCACAAGTGTCAAGTGTCGAAAATATAAACGAAATATTAAGAATTAGAGATAAAATATAATAAAATAAAATTAGATAAAATAAGACTATATTATTATATTATTATTTATTTTGTTTATGTAATAGCTGTAAAAATCCCAAATAAAATAAAATAAAATAAAAAAATAGTTAATTTTGTCACCTGGCCTGTTGACAAGCCCCTAAATTGAGGCTTAGCCTAGGTTATTCATCAGCCAATCGCATTCCTTAGGTACAGATGTGTTTTACATTATTCAATCCATCTTTAACGAATTATTGATCAATCAATAATGAATCATTTTTCGATGCGAATTACCCAATTTAAATTCAAATCAAATTAAGGGACTCTCGAGCCAAATTGATTGTCAATCAAAGAGACATTGCGTTCAAATGTCATGTATATTTACTACGCATTGAGAAACACTTTGGCAGCAAATTAAGTGTGCTGTCTCATCATCTGTCACAATAAGGAATTCCACTGTTTTCTAAATATTTTTTTTCTATTAGCGTACTATTTAACTAAGCAAAAATATTTTTTTTTTTTTTTGTGCGTTATTTACAAATATATGATTTTTTAAAGTTACATTTATCAAATACCGCGCCAAATGACTGTAATCAGAGTGTCACTTTTCAGTAGCGACGTCATGACACGGTTGGCGTTCTTACTTTCACTGACCTGACAAGAATCTATGGAATATTGCTTTGATTCATTAAGTTGATCGTAATTTGCTCATTTCTATGTTATGGTTGTTTTTACGAACGTTTCGATTTAGAAAAACCTAGAAAGTTGACATAATCTCTGGTTGAAATGTCAAATTATACAAATTATACAGTTTTTTTTCTATGGTTTAAAACGTTCCTTACAAGGTGCGGGGGCTTTAAGCGGAAACCGGAAATACTACACGTAGATATAAGGAGTGACGTCATTATTTACGATTTTAAAATGAATACTATTTTTAACATTTTTTATTTATTTTTGCGTGCGTTTTTGAGATATTTCATCCTACTCCGAAATTTGTAAATATTCACGTGTACACGAAAACATTTTTAAATTTTAATTCCGGGTTGGGCTGGAATTCTAAGGAATAATAAGTTATGGAGTCTCTTTTTCACCAAAGACATCAGAAAAGAGGCAAACACCGAACAGAAACCACGGGCTGAAATGAAACTCAACGCGGCTCCCTGCCATAGGAATAGCGAAATATCACATACTGAATTTCTTTTGAAAGTTACATTAAACAATTATTTAGTTATCAAGTAAATTAATACTGTTTAATATTAAAATATAGTTT
This sequence comes from Micrasema longulum, assembly GCF_059751315.1. Taxonomy (NCBI): domain Eukaryota; kingdom Metazoa; phylum Arthropoda; class Insecta; order Trichoptera; family Brachycentridae; genus Micrasema; species Micrasema longulum. The sequence goes on from NW_028278820.1 coordinate 77,442, forward strand.
ACTAAGGGTTAGTAATAGGAAACCGGGAAAAAAATCGACTGTCCTGGAAATACTAAAAAAATGTCCACCTTGTTTTATTTAAAAATCTAACATACGGTAAAATAATCGAATTCTTAAATAGTATGTATTTTGATACTTACAAACGACACAACACGGCATAACAACTTTCTACAATTAATGATTTATTTAAACACTTTATTTACCAGTGGCGAGGGGTGATTTTATTAATAGGTAAGCCATAAAAAAAATATCATTTATTTGTACCTACATAGAAGGTACATAATATAATGTAAGTTATATATATTTTCATTTCATTTTTTTGCACCACAACCGGCCAGGAGGCCCAATTACAGTGGTGAATTACCTTACAGAACAACCAGGATTGAGAAAAATCACATTTTTAATTTTTTGTGTTCTCACCGGGAATCGAACCCGGAACCTTCCGTGCGTGAGTCAAGCGTCTTGACCACTACACCACGGAGGCCGCCATATATATATAATTCCTCTGTACGTGTGATGTCACCGTACTCCTCTTAAACGGCTTAACCGATTTACGTGCGGTTTTCAGAGAAATATAGATCTTTGCGCTGTTCGTGTTCGTAGATATTAAAATCTTCATCGAATATTAAAAAAAAGTTAGGATCATAAATGTTTTATTCATCGATCTACCAGGGTTGCATTCGAGGAGCAAAAAATGGAAAGATATGTTTTTTTTTGTGTATGAGAAAAACTTGTTTTTGAATGTTAACAAAAAGAATTTGTTTTTTGTGGATCTCAACCAGATTCTTTCTTAATTTCTACCTATTTATTTATTTTCATTGGATTTTTGGTAACATTTAAATAATAATAAATTCAATACATTAAAAAAAAACGTATTCCTACATAAGTGCACCCCTTTGTTGGTGAGACGACCGGAGTTTGACGTTTGTAAAAAGAATGCCATATTTGAAAAAATATTTATTTTATGTTTTGGAATTCAACTATAAACAAGTACCTAGGTACCTACTAGTCAATGAAAAGTATTTTTCCAAGCTAATAGCAGGCAAGCCAACGTTTGGAAAGGACAACGAATGTCGGGTCCGCTAGTATACTATAAATTACTATTTTTTCTGTGGTTCTGTGTGATACAACAACTTTTATCTATGAAATCAACTCAAACGACGTAACTTCGTGATATAATATATTGTGTAGATATAAAATCCATTTATTTAAAACTTAACTTATAAAAAAGTTTGTAATTCAGTCAGTATTAGTTATTTTCATTACGATTGAAATGTCAACTGGCTGATTTGTTCTAGAAATGAATAATGCCAAAAACGGCCGCGCCGAGCGCCACGTGTATTGCGAGTCATATGTCAAAAGTATCATCTCAAAGAAAAATAGTCCTTAAGAAATAATGTTTGAAATACTGTTTTCCAAACCGAGAATCTTCAAAGAATTTGTGTAATCTGTCAGTTCTGAGAGAAAAATCCCGCTACTGGATTTAATATGTTCAAAATACAGTACACTCATTTGTATGAAGAAATAAGCCGGAGTAATCAGCTAGTTCCTTGGCTCATTGCTGGTGCTGGGCGCGCTTAATTAATACTTTTTATTTATATTTGGAGACACATACGAATGGTGGCAATGATTTATAAGAGGTAGTAATTATTTGTTTGTGTTTCTGTTAATAAAGTCACCATAAAACATTATTATGGATAGTCAAATATAATGGTAAGCTGCTCATAATCGCTTCTTAGGTATACACGATTTTCCCCTGTTATATACATATACAGATTACATACATATGCATAAGGGCGGGCATATTGCCTTTAGGCAATATTTTTATTTAATTTTTTTCTATCACGATTTGTTTTATTGTTTTACGGGTTAAAGAAAGTTTTGCTAACAACAAAGAGGAACTGCAATTCTTGGTAACAAAGGTCTACGCTGTAAGCTGATGAACGTCGATACATCCAATGTGATGGTTTTTGAAAGAGGTGAAAGTATGACTAAATGTGAAATCACTGGGAATGGAGTTATACTAAAACAAGTAGAGGAATTTGTGTATCTGGGAAGTATGTTCACTAGGGATGGAATGACTGTGAAAGATATTGAAAGGAGGGTGAGTGCTGGGAACAGAGTCAACAGAGCACTTAAATCATCCTTGGCAAATAAATGTTTGTCGCAAGAGGCAAAATTAGCGGTTCACATCGGAGTGCCGGTCCCGACCCTGATGTATGGGAGCGAAGTATGGACTTGGAAAAACTGGGATGAAAGTAGGCTGAATGCTTTCGAAATGCGATCTCTCAGGCGAATGTGTGGTAAAACTATGTACGATAGGTGCAAAAATGTCGAGATCCGCGAAGAGTGTAAGGCTGAGACATGCATTATTGACAGAATCAAGAAAGGAATGCTGCGTTGGTTTGGACATGTAGAGCGAATGGACAGCGAAAGAACGGCTAAAAGGATCTACGCTGCAAATGTTGATGGATGCAGAAATAGAGGCAGACCGAGAAAGACATGGCATGACCAAATCCAACTGATACTCGAAGATGCACATGTCAAAAGTCGGAATAATCGGTGCGCGTGCGTGAGAAGATGTATGGATGTAGAGGAAGCGAGATCTGTATGCAAATATAGAGTGATGTGGCGTTCTATCCTCTCTGCCTAACCTTACGGGGAAACGGAGCGATGGTTTGTTGTTGTTTTTAAGATTAATTGAATTATTGTATTTTTGCAGGAACCTCCATATAAAGTAAATATAAAGAAGCAGCCCAAACGGGAGCCTGGAAGCAGCATATTATCCGAGGTAATTTCATTACTTTCTGTGTCCAGGCGAACGAGAAACATTTTTCAGTCCACACTTCAATTTTAGTCACCTTGAAGGTTGCAAAAACTCTTACCCACTAAATGCTCACTCGAACAAGTATGACTGAAATGTGATTATGAACGAAAATATGCCACTAATTATTCATAGATAGCTCTTTTAAAAATGCAATTTTTACCTTTATTTTCAATGGAGATTTTACAAAACCTAGTTGGCGGAAACTTTACACTATATTGATTGTAACAAATACCAGAACAATATAATTTAAGTCCTTTTCACAAAACGATGTACAAAACAAAAAAACTTATATTTTACCTGGTCTGGTATTCTGGACGGAATTGCGCCCGGAAGATCGCTCTGTAAAGCTAGGGTTTCCTAGGACAGCGGTGGCCGTATCTTAACGGCCGTAGTGAACGGTGATGCAGTGGACAGCCGTCGTTACGGTGACTAGAGAGTGGCTTCTTAGGAAAACGGTGTTGTTAAATGTTATCAACACCGTTTTCCTAGGAAACCACTCTCTAGTCACCGTTACGACGGCTGTCCACCGCATCACCGTTCACTACGGCCGTTAAGATACGGTCACCGCTGTCCTAGGAAACCCTAGCTTAAGCGTGTATTTAGTATGTAAATACGCGTTAAAAGTGCTCAGAATACCATCCTTGAAGAGTCATAACTTAAGAAGAGGTATTGCCAATGATATTTTTATGTGTGAAATATTGTCAATAATATTTTGATTTATTTTTAGGGCGTGTTTTTGATACCAGAGGTGCCGATCTTGGTGCCGGAGCCCGCCCCGGAGTTGCTGGTCGCTCCGGAGTACCTGGCCGATTCGGAGTTCCCGGACCTCGAGGAAACCGGAATCCCGCTTCCGGTCAAGACTCCGGAAGCGGAGGCCGCGCCGGAAGACGCACCGGAAGAAACGGGTGAGGAAGATACGTACCAAGTCGGTGTATGGTTTCGAATCATGTAAATATATGTAAACATACATAATGTCTACTTATGAGTCAAATCAATTGACTTAAACACACAGGATGTTTGCTTTTGGGCCAAATCAATTTACTTAAACATATAGATGTTCGGTTTTGAGTCAAATCAATTTACTTAAAACACAGGATGTTTGCTTTTGAGCCATATCAATTTACTTAAACATATAGATGTTCGGTTTTGAGTCAAATCAATTTACTTAAACACACAGGATGTTTGCTTTTGAGCCATATCAATTCACTTAAACATATAGATGTTCAGTTTTGAGTCAAATCAATTTACTTTAACATACAGGATGTTTGCTTTTGAGCCATATCAATTTACTTAAACATATAGATGTTCAGTTTTGAGTCAAATCAATTTACTTTAACATACAGGATGTTTGCTTTTGGGCCAAATCAATTTACTTAAACATATAGATGTTCGGTTTTGAGTCAAATCAATTTACTTAAAACACAGGATGTTTGCTTTTGAGCCATATCAATTTACTTAAACATATAGATGTTCAGTTTTGAGTCAAATCAATTTACTAAAACACACAAGATGTTTGCTTTTGAGTCACATCAATTCACTAAAAATAGAGGTCGTTTAGTTTTGAGTCATATTAATTTACTTAAACATACAGGCGGTTTGGTTTTGAGTCACATCAATTCACTAAAAATAGAGGTCGTTTAGTTTTGAGTCATATTAATTTACTTAAACATACAGGCTGTTTGGTTTTGAGCAACATCAATTCACTTAAACAAACTGGTTGTGTTTTTATGTCATATCAATTTGCTTAAACACACGGAATGTTTGGTTTAGCGTAATAATAATTCATATTTAAATTTATTTTAACAGAGAGGGAAAACATTTTTAAGAAGGGATATGGAAGTCTAGGCATTTACATGGCTTATGACCTGTCATTGGCTAGTTTAAGTGGCCACTTTACACACTGGGTAACATTCACCATTTTGCCCATGTTTGAACATCCACATTTCCTCAACTCTTCCATCTGCTGACTTTTGTAAAGTAAAAGACCTGAAACCTTTATCACGTGGGTGAGATTCATCCGGCTGAACCAAATCATCTACTAGGCAACGCTTGTTACATTAAAAAAAATAAAATCCTTAATTTAACCACTCTCTAGGGAGTAGAGGAGATTTAAAATACCACCCCTGGGCTTGGAGGGCGAGAGCTATTCACGGGGACCCGTCAGAATAGATCTCCACAGGTCGCAGTGACGTCAGGGAGCTAGCGGGTAAATCTTCGAGGAGGGCATAAAGAAGCTTGTGCCGCGGCTCACCACATCCATCGAGCGGGATGGCGATTATGTGGAAGAATAGTCAACATAATACATTTCGAAACACAAAAGAAGAACCATAACATGAACATAAAAATAAACAACGAAACTCTTAAAGAACTAGAACATGTGACTTACCTAGGACTCACAATGGACAGACAATTCAAATGGACAAAACACATAGACGGACTCACTAAAGTAATGGCATCACTACATAGCCTCTTCTACAAAATTAAAGATTTTATATCAAGAAAGGAAAAAATTATGAAGTACGAAGCCAATGTCAAAAGTAAATTGAGTTACATGATCGCCTTCTGGGGAACTGGTAACAAGACAGACATAACAAGAATACAAAGACAACAAAATAAAATTCTTAAACTAACATACAACCTACCCCACCTGACCTCTACGACTGAACTGTACAAAAAAACACACCAGTTTGACATAAACTACTTGACTAAAATTGAGACCTTAAAAATTGTGCACAAAATAACACTGGGAAACATCCAAGACGACGACATAATATTAGTCAAAAATGCTGACATACACAAATATAACACCAGACAACAAAAACACTATCATATTGAAAAAGCAACGACAAACACAGGACAGTCAAAAATACTACATAATGGACTTAAACACTACAACGACCTACCTTACTACTTGAAAACTTTTAATGGAGACAAATTTAAAATCAATCTGAAAAAGCACATGATGACTGAACTAACTAGACTAGACGAGACATAAAATGACTAGACAATATTAAATTTCTAATGTAACCCTAGCGGGTTTTTTAAAATTGTAAATAAATAAAAAAAAGTGTAAACATTTGTTCTTTTTCATTGATTCAGAAGCTGAAGAGATCAAAGAAGAAACTGTTGCGGAAGAAGTCGAAGACAACAAACCAGAGGAGGAGAAAGAATGGAAGGATTTGGTGGTGGATGAAACAATAGGTTAGTAAATATTTACTAACACTTTGTATCCCGGAGCCGTGTAAACACGTGAATGTTATAACCACGCGTTGTGTCCTGGTGTCGTGTTTTCACGTGGTTCACCAGCTGTCTAAAAAAGTTCATTTTATTGACATTTAGTGACTGTTATTAGTACTTTTTCGCTGCTGGCAAACCACGGAAAAACACGGGACCGGGATACAAAGCACAATAAAAAGATTGAAGTTTGGAAGTGAAAATTCTTGATGGAAGTTCATTGTAATTTATTATATAAATAAAACACGAGTGATACTTTAATCCACAAATTTGGAATATCCAGTGACCGGTTTCATCGCTTTTGCGACATCTTCGAGACTGGTATCTTTATTAAAAAGTTAAATGTATTTATACAGAACAGAGGTAAGGATAGATAATTCAAAGTTATATGTAAGTAAATTAAATAAAGTTATTTTTATCTTAAGGATCATTATCAACAAATTTTTTATGGGTTAACTAATGAATTCTTATTCAAAACTCATTAAAATAGCATTATATCCATTCATTAGTTAACCCATAGAAAATTTGTCGATAATGATCCTTAAGATAAAAATAACTTTATTTAATTTACTTACATATAACTTTGAATTATGTATCCTTACCTCTGTTCTGTATAAATACATTTAACTCTTTAATAAAGATACCAGTCTCGAAGATGTCGCGAAAGCGATGAAACCGGTCACTGGATATTCCAAATTTGTGGATTAAAGTATCACTCGTGTTTTATTCATATAATAAATTACAATAAAAAGAGTGAGACAATGAATATTTTTTATTTATACTTTTACAATGTTTGTATTATTTTTTTTATACAAAATAATGTTCCCTCACTGGGGTGTCCCGTGCCGAGGGAAACATTTTACAATAAGTAAAGCATGCCTTAAATTAGTTATTTAACAAAGTTAACATAATAACAAAATAAAAACGCAATTAATCCAATGAACCTAATTATCATTAACATTATAAGCAATATACTATTTGAAAAATCGTATTAACGTCAATGTATCAAAGTGTTTGCTTATTTCTTTTTCGCGAGGTCGACATCCCATCCCATATCATTATATATTAGAAAACCAGCCTGTTCAGAGAGTTGATACCGTACGCGATCTGGGTGTTATTCTTGATAGCAAACTTACATCTGAGAATCACTTCGATGACATACTGACCCGTGCACATAGAAACCTTGGTTTTGTACTTCGTACATGTCAAGTATTTAAAGATATCGCGTGTATTAAAACGGTCTACTTGCTCATGTTCGCAGTTGGCTCCAGTGTGCCTCTTCTGTTTGGTCTCCGCAATATGTCACACATAAAGAAAAGTTCAAGAAAATTCAATGGACATTTCTTAGACATCTTAACTGGAGCTGCAGGTATACCGATCTCAATTATATGTCTTCCTGCAACAAACGCCACTTGCTTACTTTAGAAGATCGCCGTCTACTGTTGGACATGGGGGTGCTTCGTGACATACTCAGTGGACGCCTTGATAGTCCGGCTCTTTTGTCGGAGTTATCATTAAATGTCCCCGGCTACCGCACCCGTCACTCGTCGAGCTCTCTATTTCATCTGCCAGCAGTTCGTACGAACTATGCCCAGAACTCTCCACTTATACGTTTTGTTAGTGAATATAATTTGAACTTTCCCCTTATTGATCCATTTGATTGTAAAAAAATAACATTTAAAATGCGCGTCTTAAAACATACTTTTTTATCTTATACTTAGTTTCAATAATAAAGTCTTATTTTATGTTATTTTATTACATTTTATCTCTAATTCTTAATATTTTAAATATATTTATATTTTCGACACTTGACACTTGTGCAATATTTACACACATGTCCACCCTCATTCCAATATAACACCCACTCACCCACCCTCTTACTCACTTACACTCACACAAACACACTAGTATGTATTGTACGTGTATTTAATGTATTTCTGTGGATATCTGTCATTGGTTTTAGTCTCTGTATATTTTATTTGTTGTATTTTTGTTACATGTATTACTGATAATATCCCTAATAAATAAAATAAAAAAATACATTTAAAAAAACTAAAATAATCATAAAAAACATAACCAATTGAGCGAACATTGCAATTGGCTCTCCATAGAGGCCAATGTTGGCAAAAATATCATACAAAAATGACTTATTAATTTTTTTCAAATAAAAATGAGAAGTTACAATTCATTTAACCTAATATTTTATAATGAGGAATTCCACTGTTTTCTAATTTTTTTTTTCTATTAGCGTATTATTTAACTAAGCATAAATATTTTAATTTTATTGTGCGTTATTTACAAAGATATGATTTTTGAAAGTTACATTTATCAAATACCGCGCCAAATGACTAATCAGTACGTCACTTTTCAGTAGTGACGTCATGAAACGGTTGGCGTTCTTACTTTCACTGACCTGACAAGAATCTATGGAAGATTGCTTTGATTACTTCCATTTAGTTGGTCGTAATTTGCTCATTTCTATGTTATGGTTGTTTTTACGAACGTTTCGATTTAGAAAAACCTAGAAAGTTGACATAATCTCTGGTTGAAATGCCAAATTATACTCTTTTTTCTATGGTCAAAACGTTCCTTTCAAGGTGCGGGGGCTTTAAAGCGGTAACCGGAAATACACACGTAGATATTAGGAGTGACGTCATTATTTACGATTTTGAAATGAATACTATTTTTAACATTTTTTATTTATTTTTGCGTGCGTTTTTGAGATATTTCATCCTACTACAAAATTTTTAAATATTCACGTGTTCACGAAAACATTTTTAAAATTTAATTCCTGGTTGGGCTGGAATTCATCATTATGACACGTTTAAGAAACCCTTCACAAAGCATGAAATTTCACAAAAATGGGCCGGGCACAGGGTAATTCTCTGTGTATTCGGCCGGTACTCAAAGTGTTCAAAATATATTTACTTTTGAATAATGGTCACACAGTTGCACATTATAATATATAATACAGCTTTAGTTGACCAAACAGTGTACATTTATAATGTGCCTACATACAGAACTGCACATAACCTGCATAATCTAGGCTGCGGATTCAAGGCGCAACATCATAACTTGAATTATTTTTGGAAATTTCATTAAACGAAGTTAAAGATATGTTATTAATATCAATACAACTTAATTTCTGATTACACATTTTGCAGGTTCTATTTACAAATGAATTTTGAAAAGATTTAGTGGAACAAATTAACAATGAGGAACTTCAGCCCTACGGGAAATTGGATACAAAAAATGTTTTCTTACGCGGGGTAAAAATTAGAGCATTAAATTGTAAGGCAAAGTTTCTTGAAAATGTACAGAAAAAATAATAAAAAATATTTTGATAAAAACGCACTACTTTAAATGACGTCACTGGTTCATGTGAGTCAACCTATAATCTGAGAGCTATGGAAGATTTCCGGTCTGCTTGTCGCTTCTGGACCAATAGGAAGAACTGAATGGGAGTAAGCGGAAATGAACCTCTGACGTCACACGCGGAGTTATTTCAGAAATACAAAACTTTAAAAAATCGTAGCGCCGATAATACGATATGTAAAAATTAAAAAAAAAAATTGACTTAGTTTAACAGTCTATTAACGAATAAAACTTTTGAAAAAAACCACTGAACTTCCTCATTATTTCAGCTACAAAATTTTTGAAAATAAATTACTCACATATGCTCAATATGCTGTGAACAAAGCATGGTAGTGTTGTCAGAGATACTCAGACGTATGTATGCGAGTCCGCGGTGAATTAGTTAAGAAATGCGATCTCTGAGACGAATGGGTCGTGAAACTATTTATTAATATTTTCGTTTATTTGTTCACATGAGATCATCATCATGATTCCCTTTCCGCACCTGATGGTGCATAGGGCACGGCATTGGTGCGGTGTATCTTGATAAGTTTTGTTACATGAAGGTAAGATGATTAGTCTTACGCTTCAGGGCCCCGATTACAACGGGAAGTTGACAAAAGTTATTTTCGACTGTTTTTAAGGAAAACCGATATTTGTGTACGATAATGAGTATATTTGCATAAATATTTAAAGTATCTTCGTCGGCAACCTATAATTGAACATGTTTAGAAGAAAAATTTGTATGCATATTCTGCTTTTCATACAAAAAACTTAATTTTACTTTGTAGATAAAATTGAAGATAAATTTTAACTACCAGTCCAGTATTTCAATCACAAATAACTACCGACGTGATAACAATTTATCACCATTGTTTATCGTATTCGCGACCACAATGAAACATCCGTGAACACCTAATATTACATGTCAAAATATTTACGTTTCCCGACGAATAATCCTGCTGCGCAATCACATATTTGAATTTCACCGGTGTAAATATGAAAAATATTCCAAAACTGAAATTTTTATTTATTAATTTATTAAAAGCTGTCGCCATAGTAATTGTAATTTAATTTTCATTATTTTGCATTAGATACTCATTACTAATTTGCAAATGCAAGATATTGTATTATTTTTTTATAGTAAACGCCGATTTTTCGCCAGTGAACTGTATTTTTTTACGAAGAAAACAAAAAACAAACCGACACGAGCGTTGACTTAGAGATTACACACGCGTTGACTTATGATTGCGATAACTTAAGCACGTTCATTATTCTTCATTGTGATCGCTCAAATGCTTAGTATGTTTTTAAGCACGTCGATAGTTATTTGTTATTGAACTACCGGGACTATGAAATATTCTAGTGTAAAAACACATTTTTAAATAAATATTTCACGACAACCATGTCGGGAGTCGAACCCGAGACCTCTTGGCCACTACACCGCGAGGCCGACGAATATTCACACAAAGTGATCTGGCGTTTTATTATCTCGGCGTGATGGTTTGTTTCTTGCAGACGAGAATCTCCCCGTAGAAGAACAGCTCGCCAAGGTGCAGAAGCAGCTGGAAGCGTTGAGCAGACTGCCAGCTGCCATACAGCAGACCTTGGACCTGGTCTCCAAGCAGCTGGGAAAGATGGTTCCAAAGAATGAGGTTACCGAACCAGAGAAACAACAGGTAAACAGACGAGAACAATGGGGAAGTTTAGTACAAAGGACTGTGTATGGATTTATATTATAATTTCTTCAGGTGCATACCATAACCCCTTTAATTAGAAATACTTTACTTTTTTTATTTATTTATTTAAATTTTTGCACATAATGTTATTTGTACATTGTCGGGCTTATTGTCAAATGGCAATTTCTTCCAACCAACCAATAAAATAAAAGTTTTATTTATATAATTCAAGTTACAGAACATATTCAGTAGAAAAAAAAGATTAAAAAACTAAAGATATATAAACATAGAAATAAACGTATTTGTTTAAAAAAAACCTTAAATAAAAACTATTACTCAATGGGAAAAAGGAAAAAAGAGGAAAGAGGAAAAAGGAAAGGAGGAGAGATTAAGGAAGAGAAAGGGGATGTTTCTTCAGACGTGATTTAAACAGAGATAATGTAGTAACATCTTTGATGGTGGATGGGAGATGATTCCACAGTCGAGCCGCATGGACACTATATGAGTTAGAGAAGAAAGAGGAATTGTGGATGGGTATTAAGAGAGTGCCTTGAGAATTAGAACGAAGAGGTAAACCATGAACTGATAAGCGTTGAAATTTTTCACGCAGGTATATAGGAGTGTTAGGACTATGAAGTACATTGAACAGAAGTGAGAGGGAGTGATAGTCTCTCCGCTGTCTAATTTTGAGCCATTTCAGTTACCTACGATAGTCAGAAATGTGGTCATATTTCCTAAGACCAAAAATGTACCTTATGCATGTATTCTGAAATCGTTCAAGTTTATCGAGTTGCTCACAGCTTAAATCAGTCATGGAAACATCAGCGTAATCTAGAATGGGCAGTAGTAATGCTTGTACCAGGGTGCATTTAGTATTAATGGGTGAGAATTTTTGCAACCTTCTAAGTGAGTGCAGACTGAACCATATTTTGCGGCTTAATTCATTAGTATGAGCTCGCCAGCAGAGATGTTCACCCATTTGTACTCCTAGATTGTTTACGGATTTCCTGTATTGGATATTGGTACCATTGTATTGCATGAGATATTAATATTGGTCCATAAGGGTTTTACCAGATGGTTAAGTGCCAAATGCATCAGAAATCTGGGTAAATTACAACCTCTGGAGAACGTAATTTCTACCACCAGCTAACTAAACACAATATGAACTTTGTAAGTACATGACTGAAATGTGTATGTTTAAACAAGGGCAGAATGGTAAATGTTGCACAGTGTGTATAGTAGCCACTTATACCAGCTAATGACAGACCCTGTAAATGCCTAGATTTCCATATTACCTTCTCAAAAATGTTTTCAATCTCTGTTGCATCAAATTTGGATGAGAACTAGTGACGTCACGCGGGGCGTAAATAAAAAAAATACAATAATCACTGAATTTTCTCATTGTATGGCTAAGTTTCTTCAAAATGTGTAAAACATCCATAAAAATAAACTACTTTGAAATGTCATAGGTTCATGTGAACGTGTTGACAATACCGAATCAATAAATTATAGCGTTGTCATGTTGCTGATTTAATTAGTAATAATTTGATGATGAATTTAGGGTCCTACTTTTGAATATCACGGGCGGTGAAATTTCAAAGTATTGCTATAATTAATAATTAATGCTATAATTGTTCTTGGTGCTAATGATTATCCAGAATCTCAGTTTTGTTTTATTTTTTACAGGGAAATGGTTGTCCCGAAAATGAAATAAACGGAGAGAGTGGAAAGGATGAGATTAAAGAAAAAGAAGGTTTGTCAATGTCTTTAAATGTAAATAAAACCAAAAATATTTTCTTTTCTTACTTATTTATTTATTTACATACGGCATTTCTGCCATTGACATTTATGTGGTATAAAGAGTGCTTAAAAATAAAAATATTTAAAAAAAATCGAGTATGAAATATTAATATACTCGTACTGTACACATTATTAATTACTTGAAATACATATATATTTTAAAGAAATTATACAATTACAAAATACATTAATCAATCAAATTATAACTATTCCAACCCAATCTTCCGAAGATGATTTGCTCTTTTTGATAAAAATATGTTGGTCACTTTATTTTTTAAGTTAGGCAGAGATAAACTAAATATATCAAAATGTGATGCATATTCATTCCCGGTATTCTGTAATCTAACAATAGGTGAGTTATATTGAGCTACCGTTCGACAATTTTGACAATAAAATATTGTAGATGTTCTGCTTAATCTAGGTGGTACATAAATTGAAATCAATTTCAGTAGATCGGGGGTATCAAACATTGGTTTTATTATTTTATATAAAGTCGTAAGATCGGTCGATGTTCTTCGTTCTTGCAATTTAGTTAATTTAAGAGAGTCTAAAATTTTGTTATAATTTAATTGATTAGTAGAAAAACCCATCTTAAAATTAATATATCTAAGAAATTTATTCTGAATTCTCTCAATAGAATCTGAGAAAGTAATATTGGAGAATTATAATCTAGTTGGCTTCTAACTAGAGATGTGTAAAGATATTTTAATGTGTTTATATCATTAAAATCTTTTCCGGTTCTCAGTACAAATCTTAATAATTTTACAGCTTTGTTAGATATTTTAATAATGTGCTCTTCAAATAATAATTTTGAATCGAACAAAACACCCAGATCGCTCACGGTAGAAACATCAGTAATTTTAATTTGATTTAACATGTAATTAAATAGAATCGTATATGTAATTTTATAGAATCTCAAAGCTTGACATTTGCTTATATTGAGTTGCAATTTATTTTGTTGGCACCAGATGTTTAATTTGGACAAATTATGGGACAAAATGTTACAATTGTTAATGTTTTTTATCTCTTTGAATATTTTCATATCATCTGCAAATATGTGAACATGTACATTATCAAATATATCAATTACATCATTTATAAATATTAAAAACAACACTGGACCAAGATGCGAGCCTTGAGGTACTCCATTACTTATAAGAATTAGAGAATTTTATGAGGAATTTCAGCCCTACGGGAAATTGGATACAAGAATGTTTTCTTGCCCGCAATAAGAATTAGATAATTAAATTGTACTGCGAAGATTCTTGAAAATATACAAAATAAAATATACGTTACCTTTTATTTGTTATAAAAGCAATATTTGCGTTCTTATGGATGGATTAAGGTCGCGAAAAATCGGAAAATTTACCAAAAATAAATTCCTAATAAATTAATATTGTAAAACAAGTAGGCTGTAATGTTTTTGTTTATTTTTAGAAAAATGTCTGCCTTAAAACAGATTGTACCTAGTTAGGCAGACTAGACATGATCCAGAGAAATCTCTACCTGAGTGTTTATGTAGTAGACAAAGTTATTGTTATTGATTATTACTACTACTACTACTACCATCACGCCATTTCCCCGTAGGGGTAGGTAGAGAGAATGGACCGCCACACACGTCTATCCTGGCATACAATCCTAGCCTCTTCCACATTCATACATCTTGTCATACATGCCCTTCGGTTCTGTCTGCTTTTGACATGACCAGACTTAAGATTTTGGTTTATCTCATCGTGCCGCGTCTTCCTCGGTCGTCCTCGTCTCACGTTGCCGTTCATTTTCGCCATATATACTTGTTTTACCATTCTCTCGTCGTCCATTCGTTCTACGTGACCAAACCATCTCAGAGACCCTTTCTTAATCTTATCAATTTTACTTGTCTCAGATTTACACTCTCGCCTGATTTCATCATTCGTAACCCTGTCATACGTTGATTTCCCACACATTCGTCTAAGAGATCGCATTTCAACCGCGTTCACTCGGCTTTCATCCTTCCTCTGCCAGTTCCATGTTTCACTTACATACATAAGTGTTGGGACTAAAACTCCGTTGTGCACTGCCAGTTTAGCTTCGATTGACATATTTTTATTAGAAATTACTGTGCTTAGTGCTCCGTTCATTTTGTTGCCCGCATTCACTCTTCTTTCAACATATTTTTCTACTCTTCCATCTTTTGAAAACAAGTTTCCCAGATACACAAATTCTTCTACTTGCTCGAGACATTCGTTGTTTACATATATTATGCAGTCAGTAACTTCGCTATCCCTTTCAAATACCATCACTTTTGACTTACTTTCGTTCATCGCCAATTCGCTCTCCAGGCATACATCATACATTCTAGAGACTATTTGCTGCAAATCAGCCTTGCTGCTTGCTGCTTGCTAACAGAACTGCATCGTCAGCAGTTTTTGATTATTATTGTGTTTTACCCCAATATTTAATTTTGATGGCCATTTTCAACGACATAAATATTATCAAATTTAAATAGGTGCAAACGAATCTAATCAGTTTAACCCACTATAATTTTAGCGTGCAGTTTAGATTGATGATGTGTGAAATGGGCTATTCTCCGTCGAGTATCACGCGGCTGGTTTGTTTGTTTGGGAATTCTTGAAATAATGAACAGACTTTAGACAGATCAAATTCGTTTAGTCTTACCGCGCGACCATACCAAGGTAGGTTATTTGCTGCTCGCTATCTAGGCTCGAGAAACCGGTCATTTCTAGTCACGCGCGATTGTAAATGTATGGTAAAATCGCTCGCTCTTAGGCGTCAAACAGTAATTTGTCGCGCTCGCTACAGGCCTCGTACTATGGCCATGTGTGGCGTTTTCCATATGTTTTCGTATGTTTGAAATGTCGCGCCTGCTGTCGCCACCGCACTACGCCCGCACCCTGGACGCGCCCTTACATTTCCTGCTATAAACTGTTTTTCATCTCTGTTGTAATTTATATTAACATTACTTGTGTTTTTTTTAAGAAGTGGGGTGCAACGGAGTCGCGGCAAATGAAGAAAACATTGTAGAGAATGGGAAATGTGAAGAAAATGGTGCAGAAAAAAACGGTGTGGAAGAAACAAAAGACGAACAGAATGAAACCAAACAAATTTGTGAAGTCCAGGAGATGGTTACGGAAAATTATAGCGAGGAACAGAAAATACAAAAAATGAAACTAGTAAGTATTAACTAGAGATGAAACGGAGATCCGCCAACCATTGGGTATCTGGCCGGATACTGATCTAATACCCTGTATCACAATATCCCTCCGGGTACCGAATAATCGCTCAAAATCCATCCGGCTGCCAATGCAATATCCGGCCGGATTCCAGATTGTAGTTCAATATCCGGCCAGATACCATCTTAATATCATGCCGGGTTCCAGATTTCAGTTCAATAGGCGGCCGGATACCAACTTAATATCATGCCGGAGAGCAAATAATAGTTCCATGTCTGTCCGGATACCAAGTAGGACTCAATATCCGGCCAGATACCGGGTAATAGTTCAATATCCGGCCGGATACCGTAAAGTTACTTCCCATCCAGCAAATAACTAATATTCGTTTAGCTGCGAAAATTTCATGAAATCAACGCCACTAAATTCTTTTTTTAATATCGACCATGTTTGGGAAAAGGGAAGTAACCTCAATTATCTGAAAAGTGAACTATTTCTCTAAAAAAAAAATACGGGCACATATTTTTTTTTTTTAATTTTTACTCATTGATCGGTAACTGATAGTTAAAATATAATGAAAATATTTCGACTCCCTTTAAATTTATGGACAATAAAATTTGTTTATAACTGTGAGAAAAATTAGATTACTGGGGTGTTTTCATTGTTTTTTTTTTTGACAATAGGCCGGATATCTAGTATCCGGCCAAACTACTATCCGTATCCTCACAAGTATTAGCCCTTCCCCTTACTGTGCTAAAAAAATCCGCGCGTTTCAGCGCAGTGTACTCAATACACATTCATAGAAAATTGCTTTAATCACCTAATTTTGAAGTCAAAAGTTATACTTGAAATATGATGTATAAATATGGAAAAACCATTTGCCAATGTTCACAGCACGAGCAAAATATTCACCCTAAGTGGAGCTCTGAGAGCAACTGAGCATTTTATGCCGCATTAAGTATTTTGAAAATGCATAGAAGGTCCAACTCCGTTCCACGTTTCTCCAATAAAGGCAGAAAATTATAACATATAATATTGTTTAGTCTCCTACCAGTCTGACGATTTCGGTAACGATGAAACCTGCACGTGCAATCAAACAATGTGCATATTTTCAATGTTATAATTCGCCGCTTAATTTTGCGCAGGAGTTGATGAGCGAGTTGTCGTCCGAGCAGAGCCACCGCCAGTTGAAACAGCGGCCGTCGTCCGCTACGGCGTGCCCCCGAAGAACCCCCGGACCCAAGCCCGCGTTTGGACCGATCACGCCCAACACGCGCCCGCTGGTGCTGCCGGGAGGCAGGAAGTGGAAAGGCCCAAAAGACGCCTTCACCGACACATTCATTGCGGAGACTCTCAGTTCTCAGGCGTCCGTTATCAAGGGGACTACGCTGGGGTAAAATCTCTTCTTTTCCATTTTAGACATATTTCAACACAGCTGAAGCTATAAAAAATATGGAAGCTGAAACATTCATAGAGCTTCTGATCTGTCATCAGCTGCAACATTTACTTTTTTGCCTAAAGGTAGTTGGATTCCATATTCGCGTATGGTATTATAGAAAAAGGACGTATGGAGAAAATTGAAAGGGGAATGTTTTACTACTACTACTACCATCACGCCATTTCCCCGTAGGGGTAGGCAGAGAGAATGGACCGCCACACACGTCTATCCTGGCATACAAACCCAGCCTCTTCCACATTCATACATCTTGTCATACCTGCCCTTCAGTTCTGTCTGCTTTTGACATGACCAGACTTAAGATTTTGGCTTATCTGATCATGCCACGTCTTCCTCGGTCGTCCTCGTCTCACGTTGCCGTTCATTTCCGCCATATATACTTGTTTTACCATTCTTTCGTCGTCGTTCGTTCGTCCATTCGTTCTACGCGACCAAACCATCTCAGAGACCCTTTCTTAATCTTATCAATTATACTTGACTCAGATTGTCTCAGGGAATGTTTTAGTAAAACATTTTGGTTATTGGTTTCCACGATAGACAACGGCCGAACTTTTAATTCTCAATTTTTCTCTATCTATGTTGTGGTGCAAAAAACAAAAAAAAAAGTCCTTGAAAAAAAATACAACTCATTGGAATTGTTCACTGTGGCAATTTTAGGGAGAAATCAGTAAATTAATTAGTTTTGTTGCTTTCAAGATAAACAATAGTCTGTATCAATTGCCGATCCTCAAACTATCAGTATACAAAAAAACTAAGATCCGTTAGTCTATGGCAATGTAGCATTGGTATTTTGTTTCAATATTAATTCATTTTTCCCTTTAGAATTTTACCAGGGGAGTGATATTTTTTCCACATAAAAAGTAGCTTTGATACTTGTCAGTTTTCTGGCTCTCCCTATGCAAGAAATCATGTCAATCGGTCTCTCCGTTGCGACGTGAAAGAAGATTGAAGAAGGTTTTCTAAAATAACATTATGACAAAGCAATCGAGAAGACTATTATCGAGTGAGTGACAAAATGTCACATCTTTCCAGCATAAGGCCCCAGCTATACATCCTTTTCCTTCTCTTTCACCCTATGAAAGTACTTTCATTTATCGTGGCCTATAAAGAGACCACAGGGCGCAGTCAACGCCCAGTCAGCCCAAGTCCAGCTCAGCCAGTCACTTAGTTCCAGCATGTTGTTCAAGTGCAGTCTCTTCAGCCCATCATCGCCGCTACGTTCGCACCACACAACCGAGTGATGTATCTTATTCACCATGTAATAAACACGCAACGCTCTACGTATTTTAATTGTGTTTTTTTTTTTTTTAAGGTACACTTTTTAAATCATTCTTATGTTGCTGAAATTCCACTCGTCGATGCGCTTTGTAGCTGCAAGACTTTTTGTGATGTTAGCTATCATATTATTTTTATCATATTATGTAAATGTTATAAACTATCAAATATCTAAATTAAGTAAATGAGGGTATAGAATTTCAACCGTCCATGCGCTCAGTAGCTGCAAGACTTGTTGTAATCTAACTTCTATTTTTATAAATTTGTTTTTTATTTCGTTTTTTAAAATATCACTTAAACTCTAAACTTCATTGTCAAATAGATTTAAAAAAAAATGTAAATACTAGATTTCTTACTGTCCATGCGCTCTGTAGCTGCAAGACGTGCTGTAATCTAGCTCCTATATATCATAATTGGAGACAAAAAACTAGGATCCCAACCGTCCATACGCTCTGTGGCTGCAAGGCGTGCAGGGATATTTATTTATTGTACAGCGCCCTTGAGGTGATTTTCACAAAAATGTCGCTATTTAAATTATCCAAACATATATACAGGGTGTTCTTTAAACCCTGTCACATCCGAAACCACGATGATCAGTATGAGCAAGAAGACATATTGGCACATTAAAATAAATTTTAAAATAAAAAACCGAATGGTTGCTTACTACTGCTGGGGAGAAACGAGGAGGGGGAGGGGGGAGTCTGATACACAGTCAACAGCGCGGCCGCGGCTCCCTCGCTTCTCCCCTACAGAAGTCAGCAACCATTTGTTTCTTAGAATTTAAAAAAAAAAAATTTCTTCGTTCTAAATATTTTTTTTAATGTGCTAAAATATCTTCTTGCCCATACTGATCATTATGGTTTCGGATATGACGGGGTTTAAAGAACACCCTGTATATATATATACGGCAATCTTGTGTCTTCTGTCATCTCTAACTGGGGTAGGAGCTCCAACCCTCAACAATCAAATCCCCCAGCAATAATATCTCTAACATGTATTTCATATGTATATTTCTGTTATGCTCATATGTATATTTAACAATCTCATTGTTTTTAGGAATCAATTCGAAAGCGTTCATCTTCCATACGACGACAGGTACATTTTTCATATTCATATTTTCATACCTTTTTGCATTAAGAAAGTTGGCTTCTACCTTCAATACATATTTATCTCAAAGTAATAATGCGTAACCTAGAGAGGAGCCCAAACGTAGAAAAACCATTCTATGACTATTGGGTATTAAGTTAGCTACAGTTCGCAGCAAAACAATGCGCCGTACTCAGATCGAGAATTGCCAAATGGATATTAATTTGTATTGTAAATACTTTTAAATATGTACTATGTTATTCTCATTTATTTTTATATAATTCGCCTATATTTATTTTATAAAACTGAAAATACACGTGTGTGTTCATTTATTTATTAATTTTATTCACAATGTACTTATGTTACATTTAATGAGACATAAATCACAACTCCATGGAACCAAAGTCCTGTGTTGAGTTTGTTTGTCCGTCACATTTCCGAAACGGCGTGTCGTAGCGGCCTGAAATTTGGACACGTCATTTTAGATGCGATTTCAAGGTTAACGTTGCTATTTTCGAGTATAATTTAAATCGACATATACTCGATAAAAACTTAAACTTTATATGGATGCCTAGTGCGGCCTCGACATATTGCCGTAATCAACTGTCATTATCAACAGTAAACATACTTTAATTCACAAATTTATCTCCTAAATTGAGAAAATATAGTATCTGAAGTAAATATGTTCATATAAGGAAAGTTTTTAAGCAACATAATACACGTGTCGGGACAATAAATGCCAAAAATCAATGTAAATTATGGGAAAATATTCGGAATCAATTACCTGTGGAAACTGACTCCTTTAACAGCTTTGACGCTCCTACTGCTGCAACCAAACAAACTGCAATTCACCATAGTGGATTTTTATTGATTAAATATTCAAGTTATTTACAAACAAAGCCAAGCACAGCAACAAAAGCATCCGATTGAACCGTTATGTTTATGTTGTCAAGCAAAACAAAATGGCCACCAATTTGTTGCTAAGCAACAAACCAACATCGCTTGCGTTATATGAAACAAAGTGATAAGGCTTCTCTCTAGGTTACGCATTATTACTCTGAGATATTTAAACATAATCTAAAACTATGGTTCCCTAAGAAAGCGGTGGAGTTATCTAGCCGCCATTTAGTGATATAGTGGGCGCAACAAGACGGCCAGCTTAACGGTGACCAGTGGTGGTATTCTGAATCTTCTCTATCCCCTAGAGAGTGGTTATACCAGAGATTATTATTTTTTCCATGCACCTAAACTCTGCTTCATTTATGGCCACACTGATGTTGAACGTAAAACAAATATGAACACGCGAAACCAAATATGAAAATTTTCATTTAGACCATTTTAGACCTTAAACGTTACCCAAAACACTTGATTAGGTTTAATTGACCAAATCTCATTAGTTTTTTTTTTCCGTTTTTCAAAAAGTTTTATGCATCATTTGACGTTGCATCATCAGTGTGGCCATTTTAAGTAAAAGTAAAATTTAGGTGCATGCAAAAAATTAAAATACCCAAATTAACTACTCTCGAGGGGATAGAAGGGATTCAGAATACCGCCCCTGAGATGTCAACTTAAAAAAAGCTGTGCTTTTATTTAGCAGCCACGATCACCTGAATTTATTCACTGGTCAATTAATTTTATTAAATGATCAAATAATTTTATCAATTGATCAACTAATTTTATTAACTGATAAACTAATTTTAAAAATTATTTTTTATTTATTATATTTTTTTCTTTGTATTTTACAATAGGTATACATAAGTTACAAATACATTTTTTTTGTACATAAACACCCTTTCCTTTTTTACATACATTCCCTTCTCAAAAATTTTTCCCTCTCTGTTGAAATAAATTTAAATATGAACAACTCCCTAGGGAGGAAATCCAGCCAGTCTGCAAGCATTTGGACATAATCAAACATTGTTGAATTACTACCTGGTAAAAGAAGAAGTATAAAAATTGAAAAATTGTTTTCAGGCGTTGCCTAGTAGGTGATTTGGTTCAGCCGGATGAATCTCACCCACGTGATAAAGGTTTCAGCTCTTTCACTTCACAAAAGTCAACAGATGGAAGAGTTGAGGAAATGTGGATGTTCAAACATAGGCAGAATGGTGAATGTTACACAGTGTGTAAAGTGGCCACATAAACCAGCCAATGACAGGTCATAAGCCCTGTAAATGCCTAGACTTCCATATTCCCTTCTCAAAAATTTTTCCCTCTCTGTTGAAATAAATTTAAACAAAAAAATATCCCACGACGGCATGGCCTATGTGCGGGTGCATTAATTTTATTAACAGATCATTTAATTTTATTAAATGATGTTTCATCATCATCATTCTCTTTCCGCATCTATTGGTGCATAGGGCACTGCATTGGTACACCAATCGCAGCGTACCTTGATAATTTTTGTTACATGAAGGTAAGATGATCAGTATTACGCTTCAGATACCAGTCCAGGGACTACGAGGTATTCTAGTGTGAAAACACCCTTTTAAAATATCAACCATGTCGGGAATCGAACCCGAGACCTCTTGCATGGCAGGCTAACGCGCTGACCATTGCACCACGAGGCCGAAATGATGTTCGGATGTTTAATAATCACATTACAGAGTGGACGTTTCAAGGTTTTGTCCAAATTAAAAATGTTTGATCATTTTCTCAAAGTAAATAAAAATTTTGACATTTTTGATAATACAAAACACGTTTGCGCTCGTTTTTAGACATAAAAATGCAAAATCTAGGGTTTCCTAGGACAGCGGTGCCCGCATCTTAACGGCCGTAGTGAACGATGATGCGGTGGACAGCCGTCGTAACGTCGACTAGAGAGTTGTTTCCTAGGAAAACGGTGTTATCAACACCATTTAACACCGTTTCCCTAGGAAACCACTTTCTAGTCGACGTTACGACGGCTGTCCACCGCATTACCGTTCACTACGGCCGGTGGACAGCCGTCGTAGTGGTGACTAGAGAGTGGTTTTATTTTTTAACGGTGTTATCAACACCATTTTTATAGGAAACCACTCTCTAGTCACCGTTACGACGGTTGTCCACCGCATCACCGTTCACTACGGCCGTTAAGATGCGGGCACCGCTGTCCTAGGAAACCCTAGCTTTATCGACACGCGGGAAAAAACGGCACCGTTGTTTGACATTCTACCAGCGTTGCCAGACCCGATCAAGCGAAAAAGGGTAGATTCAGAAAAATAAATCGGTACATTCGGGAGAGGGGGTAGGAGGGGAGGCGGGGGGCAAAAATAAATTTGACAGTTCGAAATTAAAGCGCCGTTTTGCCTAAGGCCGTTGCTTTAAATAGTTGAAAACGCTTGGTAAATGAACAATTGAAAACCAAAAGAACTGCGTAGGTAGTGTAGATAAGTGAATCACCAAAATATAGTGATTTATAATGTCTTATTTTGCTCACGAAAAATGTAAATTACAATATTTCATTTCAATACGCAAATATTCATTTAAGAAAAGGAATATTTGCGTTCGTTCTTATAAAAAATAATAATATAATACGTAGATTGAAATTCAAAATATTATTTTATTGAATGAATGACACAATTTTATCAAAATATATGGTATTTTTATTGTCAAACAAATAAATAATTAACGTTTTAAAGTTCTTTCAGTGCAACTTAAAACTTAATAAAAACTGCTAACTGCTGAAGTACTGAACAAATTATTAAAACATTGATCAACTAAATTTAAATAGACATTTAACTGAAGGTAAAACCATTTATATTATTTTCAATATGAAAAGTGATCCCTCTACATTTCACTTCATAAAATGGACATATATACATTTTTCAATAATGTCATGAAATTCTACGCCATGATTTATTTTACCATATTATATTCAACAATACTAGCCAATTCCATCATTAATATATCATTCATTGTATACTTATGTACGATAGATAAGCAGTTTTTTAAATAAGCAACTGATGACAATCGAAGTGAGCAAACAAGCAATGAATTATTATAATATGGTTTCGTTTTATTTGCATTGAAATTTTGCTCTGTGGAAAAAACAAGGAAATGTATACAAATCGGTAGAATTTCAATCGAATTCGGTAGATCGGTAGATTGCTCCCAAAATCGGTAGATCTACCGAAAAATCGGTAGATCTGGCAACGCTGCATTCTACTAACAATCAGCGCTCTCTAGCTGACCAGCGCCATCTGTTTTACTGACGTCATCCAATGCTAAATGACGGCTCCGTTCTCTTAAGCTAGGGTTTCCTAGGACAGCGGTGCCCGTATTTTAACGGCCGTAGTGAACGGTGATGCAGTGGACAGCCGTCGTAAAGGTGACTAGAGTGTGGTTTTCTAGGAAAACGGTGTTATTAACACCATTTAACACCGTTTTCCTAGGAAACCACTCTCTAATCACCTTTACGACGGCTGTCCACTGCATCACCGTTCACTACGGCCGTTAAAATACGGGCACCGCTGTCCTAGGAAACCCTAGCTTTAGGAAACCACAGCTCGCCTGTCTACTCTCTGAGATCTGTAATATGGCAATTGAGATTTTTTTTATAAAGCTTCCTAGCCAATGAGGAATTCCACTGTTTTCTATTTTTTTTTCTATTAGCGTACTATTTAACTAAGCAAAAATACAATATTTTTTTTGTGCGTTATTTACATGGATATGATTTTTAAAGTTACATTTATCAAATACCGCGCCAAATGACTGTAATCAGAGTGTCACTTTTCAGTAGTGACGTCATGAAACGGTTGGCGTTCTCACTTTCACTGACCTGACAAGAATCTATGGAAGATTGCTTTGATTACTTCATTTAGTTGATCGTAATTTGCTCATTTCTATGTTATGGTTGTTTTTACGAACGTTTCGATTTAGAAAAACCTAGAAAGTTGACATATTCTCTGGTTGAAAAAAGAGTATAATGAAAATTATACTCTTTTTTTCTATGGTCAAAACGTTCCTTACAAGGTGCGGGGGCCTTAAAGCGGAAACCGGAAATACTACACGTAGATATAAGGAGTGACGTCATTATTTACGATTTTAAAACGAATACTATTTTTGAAATTTTTTATTTATTTTTGCGTGCGTTTTTGAGATAAGTATTTTATTATACTCCAAAATTTTTAAATATTCACGTGTACACGAACACATTTTTAAAATTTAATTCCGGGTTGGGCTGGAATTCCTCATTGGCAACTTTGTGTAACTGTAGAAAAGTGCTGATTTATTTGCCATAAAACATTTTAAAAGCGATTATCTCAGTTCGAAAGTTGAGATGCATCGTTTTGCCATAAGACAGGTGAGCTTAAGAGCCAGTAGCACCAAAATGTTATGACGAATATCTAATACTGTTGTGTCATATTTAGGGTGAATTTTATGAAGTACAACAAGCCGCCGGTGGTATTGGACCACATAAAGGAGTCTTCTGTGTACAAGCTGGTTCATGAAATGGACGACTCGCCGTCTTTCCCCATACAAGCCCGTCCCTCGAGAGTCATGGCTGAGAGTGAATTCCGAGAGGTAACCTCAAACATTTATTTAACAGGTCTACCGAGAATAAAAAGCAGGGAAAGATGATTTTTTCTTATGAAATCACTTTTGTGATGTCAGTTTATTCCTTTACTTTAATATTATTTCAGTTTGTCCAAATGTTGATAGGCTTTTGATCGGTCATTGGCTGGTTTAAATAGCCTGTAAATGCCTAGACTTCCACATTTTCTTTTCTAAAATGCTTTCTTTACCTCAACTCCCTCGGAGGTGAAATGCAGTCTTGATTATTTTCCTGTCTCCTCCCAAACTCTTACCTGATCCCAAATTCTATGCATTCCTTCCCTGGATTATCTTCTTGTCTCCTCCTTACTGATGCCACATTCTTTGTATTCCTTTCCTAGATTATCTTCCGTTCTCCTCCCAAACTCCTACCTGATCCCAGGTTCTTTGCATTCCTTTTCTGGATTCTTTTCTTGTCTCCTCCTTACTGATCCCACATTCTTTGTATTCCTTTCCTAGGTTATCTTCCATTCTCCTCCCAAACTCCTACCTGATCCCAAATTATATGCATTCCTTTCCTGGATTATCTTCTTGTCTCCTCCTTACTGATCCCACATTCTTTGTATTCCTTTCTTAGGTTATCTTTCTGTCTCCTCCTAAACTCCTTATCCGATCTCAAATTCTATGCATTTCTCACCTCATTAGAGATACTATATTACAGAGCCAAACAAAGTTCTGAAAAACTGCAAAGTAAATTATTATTGCCTTTATCCCAAAATATTATCATGTGTTTTTAATTTGTTTTTTTTTACAGAGATGTCGATCTGCGACGCCCAACTCAATGCAGATGTGTCAAAATGGAACCAACGGAGTCTCTTAACTTGTTAAAAAACTAGAAATTATTTAAAAAAACAACATGAAAATTCAATATACATACTTGGTAGATGTTCACAGTAAATAACAATAAAGAAATGTCCAAGAATTTTTACAAACAAATTGAGTGTTTTCAACATACTACAGAGTTTTGTTTGGTGATCCCAAGTAGGAAAAACAATTCAACTTCATTTTATTGGATCAAAATATTTGGGCGTTAAATTGAGACAGCGTGTCAGGCCAGGAATCCTTGAGCAATGGCCCGACATTACGCAAGAAGGCTTAATACTCTCCAATAGTAAGAGTTTTTGCTTCTTAAACATAGTTTCACTGATGTGAAAGGTGTCCATCTCCAAAGTGATAATGTTAAGCTGCAAAACTGCTGTAAAACCGTCTAAAACTGATACTCTCTGAAATGGCCAAGTCCTCGATATAACCTCTTTCAGCCTGAACCCATCCTTTCTAAGCCGTAAATCCAAATCATCACACTGGTTGCTGCCCTCATGGGATTCAAATTATTCTCCTATTATGAGATGAGATCAAGCACTATCCTGAATATAATTTATGACCTGATGCAGCAATTTCCAGATATAACAAGACTTCATTAAGAGTCGGAAAGTATTTTAAATAAATGTAACCAAAAAATAAACCATGACGCCATTTCCCCATGGTGTAGGCAGAGAGGATAGAACGCCACATTATTCTGTATTTGCATAGCGGCCTCGTTTCCTCTACATCCATTCAATCTTCTCATGAACGCACTCCAATTATTCTGACTTTTGACATGTCCATCTTCAGATATTTGTTGGATTTGATCATGCCATATTGTCTTTCGCAATCTTCCTTGTCTTCTGCATCTGTCAACATTCGCATTGTAAATCCTTTTAGCCTTTTTTTCGCCGTCCATTCGATCTACATGTCCAAACTAACTCAGCACTCCTGTCTTGATCAAGATCAACAAGTCGACACTGCCTGTCTCAGCTTAACGTAACGTAACGATCTCGACATTTGTGCACCTATTGTAAAACATAGCTTTACCACGCAAGGATCATTCTATCAAAATATGTCCTTGTAATTGTTAAGGGCAATGAGAATAATCTATCTACATTTATGTTGTATGTCAGTGAGTAACGTATCTAAAATTATTTATTATATAAATAATAAATTAACAAAAACATGTGTAATTTTAATAAATTAATTATAACATGCTATTATTTTATAAAACGATTGAAATAAAATAAAATATAATAACAATTATTTTTTTATTTGTAAGAACACATTTTACTTCTATCACATTTTTTTGGAGGGCTGTAATTTTGTAATGGTTTGAACACGAAAGATAATATTAACATATTACAACAGAGATGAAGAACATTTGAGAGAAAGTTATATGGAAGTCTAAGCATCTACAGGGCTTATGTCCTGTCATTGGCTGGTTTAAGTGGCCACACTTCACATTCACCATTTTGCTCATATTTGAGCATCTATATTCCTTGAATTCTTTCATCTGTTGATGTGTTTTAAGTTAAAGAGCCGAAACCTTTATTTGAAATTCATCTAATTGAATTTTATCACCTATATACTACGCAATGCCTGAAAATTTTATTTTTTAATTTCTATACTTTTTCATGGACCAGGTGGATTTTTTTTGAAAAATTGTCAAAAAATAAAATTTTCAGGAATTGCCTAGTACGTAGATGAAACAATTCTCAATAATCTCTCTCTCTCTCTCTCTCAAAAAAATTGCGTAAGGACGCATTTATTTTATTCCATCAGTGAATCAGTTCGATCAGTCGAAAGAGAAAAAAAGGTGAATAAAATATGGCATCAAAACTAGTTTTCGGACTTTTATCAATAATTTTATATGCCTACTCAAACAGTTCAGTAGAGAAATATGCATACATTTTTTTAAAAATAGAAAAATAATTATATTCTAAAAGTTAAATTTTCAACACAGAAAATACAAACTAAAATAGCATTATAAAGAAAGGAGGGGATAAAAGTGAAAAGGAAGAAATATAATATTCAAAATGATTTGAAAGGGAAGCAAACGCAAATTTCACTACAAGTTGAGTTTATAACTTTGATCATAAGGTAATTTTTAAATTTAATCTATTTTAAATTGGTTTTGTAACTTAGAATATTTTATTTAATAATGATAAAAATCAGTGGGTCTTTTTAGTTGTCAAAAGTCTCGAACTAAACCATGAACTTAATTTAAAAAAAGATATATCGTATTATCAGGGCTGTGATTTTTAAATTTACTTTGCGTGTGACGTTTCAAATTCTCTTCCCCTTCTTCTCAATGATTTCTGCTGATTCATCAGTTGACTTACCGTAAATGGGAAATCTATTGCAACTCTCGTATCATTGGTTGATTCGGAAGAACTATTAGTGACGTATACGACTTATTTTCACACATTTCCAAGAAACTTCGCCCTAAAATTGAATGCTCTTATTTTTACCGTACGGAATAATACATTTTGTAAATCCAGTTTACCGTAGGTGTGAACTTCCTCATTTGGTATTCTAGTAATTATTAAAAAATAAAACTAAATCGCAAAAGGGGACATGTTATGTACCTACCTTTTAAATCTGAAATACCTCTAGCCGTTCGAACCCGGACAAAAAGATACGCATGAATCTATGAACTTTCAATAATACTGACGGTCATTCTGTATCTTTATCATTTATCTTTGCTCCATCTGTCAGTGAAAGCTGTCAGAGTTCAGAATTGCTAAGTGATGACGAAACAAGTGAGAATTTTAAATTAAACGCGCAATAAAACTTCGCCATGTTTTCGCCGCAGTACGGCGCCGCTTTGTTAAGGAACTTTCACCGCTCGTTCGTCAAAGGGCCGCACAAAAAGTTTACACTAAACTCGTTTGAGGTTAAAAAACTTTCTCGGAGGGATTTCAAACCGAACGACAAGTCTTGGTTCTCCAAGAGAAGTATTCTAACGAGATGGTCGCCGATTGTAATTGTTTCGTACGGCTGCTACGCCTGGAACAAAGGAATCACAGAAGATGTCAGCAGCGTCGAAATTGAGTTTTATACGATGCTCCCATTAAGAATCGTGAGCAAAATCTTCGGGGTTGTTGCGGACATAAAAATACCAACGTCAAAGCGAAACTATGTATTCAACAAATACAGTTCTTTATTCAACGTCAACTTAGACGAAGCGATCACTTCGGATTTAACGGATTACGAATCGCTCGGAGAGTTCTTCACGCGTGGCTTGAAACCCGAAGTTCGGATCATAGACAAAAATGGGAGTTTAGTGTCTCCGTGCGATGGAAAACTTTTGCACTACGGTGCTGTTACGAGCGGGAAAGTGGAACAGGTCAAAGGTGTTACGTATAATCTGGAAGATTTCTTAGGGAGAAATACTTGGAGCCGAAGGGTGATCTCGCAAGCGAATAATGTTGCGAGCAAATCGGCGCTCATGGAGGGGTTTTCTGATGATAAATCAAACAGACGCGAACCGTTTGCTAAGGATTCGAAGCGCTTCAAAAATGACGAATATTACAAGTCTGTCTTGACGAATCCCGACAAGAATTGTCTGTATCAATGTGTGATTTACCTGGCGCCCGGCGATTACCACCGGTTTCACTCGCCTTGCGATTGGGTGATGAGGTTCAGGCGCCATTTTTGCGGGAAGCTGCTGTCCGTCAACCCGATCGTCGCGCGGCTGATTCCCGGGCTGTTCTGCCTGAACGAGCGCGCCGTTTACGTCGGCGAGTGGGCGCACGGGTTCTTCAGCTACACGGCCGTCGGGGCGACGAACGTCGGGTCGATCCGGGTGTACAAGGACGAAGCCCTCCGCACGAACGGCCGCAAGAGCCCGACGTGCGACGAGGTCGTCATGGAGCCCGGCGTGGACTACGAGAGGGGGGAGATAATGGGGCAGTTCAACCTGGGCAGCACGGTTGTTTTGATCTTCGAAGCCCCGAAAGAGGACTTCGATTTCGTGATCAGCAAAGAGAGCCCGGTCCGGATGGGGATGGAAATCGCGAGTGCGAAATTCCCGCCGAAGAAAAGGACGTGGTGGTTTTTCCGAACGTAACATAAGGCTGAATTGTTTTATCGGCAATTGAAATTATGTGAAGGCAGAATGATCTCAACAGAGAACAAAAAAAACAATTTTTTAAAGGAACATGGCTGCTATAGTGCTTGAAATACTGTGAAATTTAATTATGTTGTCAATGATATCTCTTGTGGGGCTATGGTGTAACGGGAGTCTACGTAGGATACAAGACTTGATATATAGCGGCTTCAATTCAAAATTGAAAGGGCCACAAATCTAATATTTTACTTTTCCTTAGAGCCAGTCAATGTTTTTTTTATAATCTTTCTTTTTATATTCCTGCTTTTAATGTCATTAGATGCATTTTTTGAACCTGATCTGTCTAATAACGGTGATTTTATTTACAGGTAATCTGTAAAAAATATTATATAATGTATCTACATAGTAGGTACATAATATAACAAACAAACAAACAAAACAAACCATCACGCCGTTTCCCCGTAAGGGTAGGCAGAGAGGATAGAACGCCACAACACTCTATCTTTGCATACAGATCTCGCTTCCTCTACATTCATACATCTTCTCATGCACGCGCGCCGATTATTCCGACTTTTGACATGTCCATCTTTAAGTATTTGTTGGATTTGGTCATGCCATGTCTTTCTCGGTCTTCCTCTATTTCTGCATCCATCAACATTTGCATTGTAAATATTCTTAGCCGTTCTCTCGCTGTCCATTCGTTCTACATGTCCAAACCAGCGCAGAGCTCCTTTCTTGATTTTGTCGATAATGCTTGTCTCAGCCTTACATAAAGCATTAACTTTGTGGTTAAAAATTTTACTAAATGTTATTAAATATTTGTATATATGTAAAGTAGCTGCAAGACGTGTTGTAATCTTACTCCTTTTTATTATTCATATATATTTTTTTAAAAGTAATATTAATACACTAAATTTATTTGTCAATTTTTAAAATGTGTAAATGGGGGCTAAATTTCTAACCGTCTATGCGCTCTGTAGCTGCAAGACGTCCTGTAATCTACCTCCTATCTGTTATAATTTTTGATTGATCTTAATTAAAAACGAGGAACTAGAATCCCAACCGTCCATGCGCTCTGTAGCTGCAAGACGTACTGAAATATTTATTAATTGTACAGCGCCCTTGAGGTGATTTTCACAAAAATGGCGCTATATAAATTATCCAACTATATATATATATGTAACCACTTACCGACTTTTCTATGTCTACCGGTTTCGTCAGGACACCAATTAAACCAACATGCAAAACCCACTATACACCTTCACCATAGTTGTTGCACAAAAATATAAAACCAACACGACATGTATTTTAATAAGCACATGCGCTGATTAGGACAAACACATGCGCTGATAAGGACAAACATGCACTGATTAAATTATGAAAATATAATAAGCACATGCACTGATTAGGACAAACATGCGCTGATTAAATTATGAAAATATTCTCTTGTTTGAGAATTAATGAAAAAAGTAGAGGGGATGGAGGGAGAGGATCAGCTTAAAAGGTTTTATAGGGTGACCATTGCAGTGGAACATCGTATAAAGGACTATATTGGAAGTTTGCTTAATTATTGATCGAAGGAACATTATTACAATGTGAAATATTTCCATATTATTTATTTTTAACCCTTTATTATTTGTATGTAAGATTTTCTCCACTATTTAATTAACTCCAGTATTTTTATTAAAGTCATGATTTCAATTTCAGTGCTGCAGAGCAGCCTTTATTTTATAATTAAAAAATACATAAAAGAATTTGTTACCCACTAAGTCTAAAGACTTTTCGGTGGGAAACATTTTTTTAATTTTTTTTTTTTTATGACAGTTTTAAATTACATTTATTTTATTTGTATTTTACAGATTTATTTATAAACAGGCACTATAAAGTATCAAGAAGATATTTCTTCAGCTCTTTTTTTTTCATTTGAAGATTTTTCATGTTGATTATGGTATGTGGGAGATCATTGAACAATCTTGGAACAACGCAATTTAATGTTCGCCCTCCGAAGTAATTTGCAATTCGGGGAACAGACAGGGAGCCCTTAGTTTTTAATCTAGTGTTGTGAGTGTGGGAAACTCTTTTTTTATATTCCGGATCAACAAAGTGATCTACAATCAATTTGTAGTCACAAAGTTGTTTTACCGGCAGGACATTACAGAATTAAAATTGATTAGGTGATTTGTGAATTCAGTGGGCTTTGCATGTTGGTTTAATTGGTGTCCCGACGAAGAGACGGGTACGTCTCGAAACCGGTAGACATAGAAAAGTCGGTAAGAGGTTATATACAAATATTTAATAACATAATATAATGTAAGTGATACACGAGTATACTATAAATTGCTATTTTTTCTGTGGTTCTGTGTGATACAACAACTCTCATCTATGAAATCAACTCAAATGATGTAACTTCGTGATATATTGTGTAGCTATATTATCCATTCATTTAACATAACTTAAATAAAAGTAAATAAAAAATAGCACAATGAATTCAGTCAGAATTGGGTATTCTCACTACGATTGAAATGTCAACTGGCCGATTTGTTCTAGAAATTAATAATGCCAAAAGTGGCTGCGTCGAGCGCCGCATGTGTTGCGAGTCGTATGTCAAAGAATCGTCTCAAAGAAAAATAGTCCTTAAGAAATAATGCTTGAAATACTGTTTTCCAAATCGAGAATCTTCAAAGAATTCGCGTGCTCCGCAAGTTTACTCTAGGAGAAAAATCCCGCTACTGGGTTTAAGACTTTCAAAATATAGTACACTTATTTGTATGAAGAAATAAGCTGGAGTAATCGGCTAGTTCCTTGGCTCATTGCTGGCGCTGGGCGCGTTTTATTAATATTCGGAGAAAAATACAAATGGTGGCAATGTTTGTTTGTTTTTCTGTAAATAAAGTCACCGTAAAACATTATTATGGATAGTCAAATATAATGGTAAGCTGCGCATAATCGCTTCTATACACGATTCGCCCCTGCTAACTAGAGTTTTGTGCTAACTATCGCCCATAAAGCTCTGAAGCTCTAAAATGCAAAATCCCAAAAGGGCTGTTGCGCGATCTGGGTAATTTATAATGCAAAATCCATGGGAGTCTTTTTCTTGTTGAAAAATATGACTGATTTTTGCCATTCAACTCAATTTCGAGGCTTTCGATTTGTGGCCTTTTTGAATTTAAGCAGTGATATCTCTCTTATTTTTAAAATAATGAACTGGTATTTTGCTATAACACGTCTAAATTATATGATTATTTTTACATATAACTGTTGGCTTTCTTCTGTATGCTGATGATGCCGTGCTTCTTGCTAGCAGCAAAGAAGATCCGCAATTCTTGGTAACAGGAGTCTACTATGTATGCAAGAAAAGCCATTTGCTAATGAATGTTGATAAATCGAAAGTGATGGTTTTTGAAAGGGATGAAAATATAAGCTAAATGTGAGATCAGTGTGAACGGAGATATTCTGAATTATAGTCCTCAAAATGTAACATGATTAGAATGACAGTTGTCAGCAAAAGTGAGGACATAACTTTGTAGTAACGTCTAAGGAGTGATCTGTATGGACACACGAAAAATCATTTGTATCTGGCGTGTTCATTTATTTTTTGAATACAATGCTTGAAACATAAATCAACATTAATATATAAAATCAGCGTTAAAACTAAAATAAACCTAATTATTAACGACGTTCTTACAAGGTTACATCATTCGTAACCCTGTCATACATTGATTTCCCACACATTCGTCGAAGAGATCACATTTCAACCGCGTTCACTCGGCTTTCATCCTTCCCCCGCCAGTTCCATGTTTCACTTCCATACATAAGTAAACACTTACGGACTACACAAACGGACTAAAACTCCATTCTGCACTGCCAGTGTAGCTTCGATTGACATATTTTTATTAGCAGGTAATAAGCCCTGTCGATGCCTAGACTTCTATATTATCTTCTCTAAAATGTTCTTCACCTCTGTTGTAATATGTTTGTTTGTTTCTTCATTGTTTTCACTATACAAATTTGCTTTATGAAAGCGTAAGATTGATAATCTAACATATGCATAATTAAGATGATTCTGTGGTACAAGGGAAAAAGAAAATATGTTTAATTTCTATTATAAAGAGTATTTTTATATATATTACAAATAAATCAATAAAAAAAGCGTTTTCCTTTTATTAATAAATATTTAACTTCAAAATAGTATATTTGTATTCATTTTCTTCTTCTTGCGGTGCCTTGTAAGGTCCCTCCGACGTTGGCGATCGCTACAGCGAAAGCGTCTCGGTCCTGCGCTACTCCGCAGCCAGGACAACTGCTTATTGGATGTACTGGCCATAGTGATTCCTGGGAAAAGACAACGACGGTGGTTTCCCTTTGCCTTCTCTGGGCCTCGATTATGATGGGAAGATAAAGATGCATACATTCACCTTGACGGTATGTTGCAGATAAATTCTCTCTAGCGATTACGAAGATACACTACCAACCCCCACCTTTAAGTTTTGAATAAGTACATCGATATGAAACAAGGAGAAGCGTTCGTCACGGTACATATGTGCGTAGGCACTAAAATGACATTACTTCAGTATGACGTCGTAGTTGAAGATAAAATTCTCCTGACCGATTACTAAGATACGCTACTGATCAGTGACGAATGGCGATTTTATTTACAGGTAAGCTATAAAAAAATAACATGAGTATTTGTACCTACATAGGAGATACATAATATAATGTAAGTAATATATATTATAAATTGATATTTTTCTGTGGTTCTGTGTGATACAACAACTCTCATCCATGAAATCAACTCAAACGATGTAACTTCGTGATATATTATATTATATAGAAATATTATCCATTACATTACATTAAAAAATAAATAAAAAATACCACAATGAATTCAGTCAAGTTGTCAACTGGCAGCATTGTTCTAGTAATTAATAGTGCTAAAAGCGGCCGCGTGAAGCGCTATATGTCCTGCAATATGACGCATGAAAGTAATTATGGTCTTATGTCAACAGTACCATCTCAAAGAAAAATAGTCCTTAAGAAAAAACGTTTGAAACACTGTTTTCCAAATCAAGAATCTTCAAATAATTTGTGTAATCTGCAAGTTTAATCTAGGAGAAAGACATTCAAATTATAGTAAACTTATTTGTATGAAAAAATAAGCTGGAATAATCGGCTAGTTTCTTGGCTCACCGCAGGCGCTGGGCGCGTTTTATTAAAATTAATATTTATATTAGGATAAAAATACAAACGGTGGAAATTATTTGAAATAAATGTTAATTATTTATTTGTTTTTCTGTAAATAAAGTTACAATAAAACATTATTATGGTTAGTCAAATATAATGGTAAGCTGTGTATAATCACTTCTATACACAGTTCGCCCCTGCTACTGATCCCCTCACCATCAAGTTTTGATGCAAGTACATTGGTTTGTATCGACGGGTCTAGAACCCCTGGATACGTTTATCTACGCGTTAAGTGATAAACATTTTGTTCCACCGAGCAATTTTCCTTTAATTAAGATTTATTTAAATTTTTAATCGTTTTGAGGTTGGCACCTTTTTTCTTAAAATCCTTTTAAAAATATCAGAGACAAATAAGTAAATTTTGAAGTCAAATTAAATTCTGACTTAACGTCAGTTTCCGAAACGAGTGGCTAGATGCCAAAAATAATGTCGCTAGATTCTGCCCTATTAATATATAAGAGTAAGAAAGTTGCCACTACAAAAAAATAATTGGTTGTTATATTTTTTCCGTCTGTTCTACTATCTTCCGGAGTGTATGCATCGAGACGTTAAAGGTGTCGGCTTTGTAGTCACTCAGTAGATAAAGGCAGATGATCATTAAGATACCTTCTCGGTAAATGTCAAAAGTAATATAAAAATCAAGTGAGTATTTTTGCTTGAATTGGGATTCATTGGAGTTTATAATCACTTTGAAGCGAGCAGTTTTTATCACAGTGGCTTATTTTAAATATAAATGAGAACTATTTTAAATGTTAATGACGTAAGGAACGCGGAATAAATTGTTGCGGTCATTCATTGGTTGGTTTCGATCATATGATGCCAATATGACATGTAGGTACGACATACCGAGGAAGAAACAGATTGTACAGAAGTTTAGTTTACCGTCTCAATATCTACAGATAAAGACAGCGTTCATAATTGAGGCTCTGGAGGATTTTTCTGTAGGGGTCACCTTTCCTTAGCTGGCCGGTTTTGGTTGTTGGAAACTCGCCTTTCATCCTCTCGTTATCTGCTGTGATCACACCGTTACGAGTGTAATCCCGTTGCCCGGGGTTCGTGACGTGGACGCCAACGAGTTGGACTAGTCAGTAGTGTTGCCGGTGGAATGCAACTGGGCGTTTGTAGCATTTTATAGAATCACACCCTCAAGCAAGATGCGACTCTACTGACAGGTCGAACCCCGTATATACATACAAGGGCGGGCATATTGCCTAGAGGAAATTTCTTCCTGTATACCCAAACAGTTCAGTTTGAGAAAAATGGTAATCGAGTAGTGGTAGAGTGGGATTTGAACCTCGGACCTTCGACCCGTGAGTCCACAATACTACCACTTAACTACAACCCGGTTTGTTTTGGGGCACACATTCGTAGGAGCTGTGGAATGCATGAAATAAAAACACTTTTTACTAAAAAAACTTAATTTATTTTTTTATTATAAACATTGAAACAATCATAAATCCATATATGTAATTATTACTACGTAATGCTTAAATTAAATTATGCCTAAAATGACGTAAAATCATAATTGACAAAGTTATCCAATAGGATGTGAGATGTCACCATGGCTGTTCAACGCATACGAGGTTTGATAAAAAATAAATATAATATTTTATTAATTAGTAGAAAGAGGCTGGTTTTCGTCTCACGCCGACTGGCGCCGACGGTCGACTCGTAGCTAGTCAGCGCCAACCTGTCAGCTCGAGTCGTTTCCGCATCGTGCTGATCACCGTGAAGTACAGACATGATTGTACTCGTCGGCGCAGCTGGCTGTGGAGGCGCGTCAGGGCAGAACGCCCAGCAAGGCTGATGCGCGGATCCAATTTCCCATAGCACTGAACCTCCCCTATTGTCAAGTGCCGATATGAACTCTAAATCACAACCTTTCTTAAATTCATACTTAATTATAACTTTCACATAAAAATAGCCATTTTTGAAGTGAAATCATTTTTGGTTGGCAGTGAGTGAGTCTGATCGTCACGTTTTAAAGTGAAACGCTTTTTCCGATAAATTCGAAGAAATCGAGCCAGCGTAAAAAAAATATTTAACTCGTACCAGGATTTAAAGAATATATCATGATGGAAATCGAGTTCAAGAGATTATTATTTATTTTGTAAATGAATTTAAATAGTTTAAAGTTAACAATGTTTGAGTATGTCCAAATGCTTGAAGACTGGCTGGATTTCCTTCCTAGGGAGTTATTCATAATTAAATTAATTTCAACAGAGACGGAAAGTAACTCAACATAACTCACCTATTGTTAGATTACAGAATACCGGGAATGAATATGCATCACATTTTGATATATTTAGTTTATCTCTGCCTAACGTAAAAAATAAAGTGACCAACATATTTTTATCAAAAAGAGCAAATCATCTTCAGAAGATTGGGTTGGAATAGTTATAATTTGATTGACTAATGTATTTTGTTATTGTATAATTTCTTTAAAATATGTATGTATTTCAAGTAATTAATAATGTGTACAGTACGAGTATATTAATATTTCATACTCGATTTTTTTTCTTTTTAATATTTTTATTTCTAAGCACTCTTTATACCACATATATGTAAATGGCAGAAATGCCGTATATAAATAAATAAATAAAACATTTTTGAGAAGAGAATATGGAAGTCGTCATTTACAGGGCTTATGACCTGTCATTGGCTAGGCTAAGTGGCCACATTGTTAAATTACTACCTGGTAAAAGAAGTATAAAAATTGGAAAATTGTTTTCAGGCGTTGCCTAGTAGGTGATTTGGTTCAGCCGGATGAATCTCACCCACGTGATAAAGGTTTCGGCTCTATTACTTCACAAAAGTCAACAGATGGAAGAGTTGAGGAAACGTGGATGTTAAAACACGGGCAGAACGGTGAATGTGACACAGGGTGTAAAGTGGCCACTTAAACCAGCCAATGACGGGTTTAATTATGTTTAAATTTATTTCAAGAGAGAGGGAAAACATTTTTGAGAAGGGAATATGGAAGTTTAGGCATTTACAGGGCTTATGATCCTTCTCAAAAATGTTTTCTTTTTCTTTTGAAATAAATTTAAATATGAATAACTCCCTAAAGAGGAAATCCAGCCAGTCTGCAAGCATTTGGACATACTCAAACATTGCTGAATTTAAACTGTATTTATTAAATAGATTTATAGGACATGTATTAAATAAATTTATAGGACAATATTTATAGGACATGTATTAAATAAATTTATAGGACAATATTTATAGGACATGTATTAAATAAACATGTCAGATTGTTCTTAGAATTTCGGAAAATTATCCAACTATATATATATACATACATGGCCTGTTCGTGGGTAGACAAGAAGATGTTAAGTGAATTTTTGCTCCTATAATAACTATTTAACTTCACAAACATCAACAGATGAAAGAATTGAAGGAATATAGATGTTCAAATACGGGCAGAATGGTGAATGTTACACAGTGTGTAAAGTGACCGCTTAAACCAGCCATTGACAGGTCGTAAGCCCTGTAGATGCCTGGACTTCTATATTACCTTCTCTTAAATGTTCTTCATCTCTGTTGTAATATGTTAATATAAACCAGTTGAATCCAGTCCTTGTCTACAAAAATTTGGACAAACTCAAAATATTGATGATAAATTACCTGGTCCATGAAGAAGTATAGAAATTGAAAAAATAATATTTTCAGGCGTTGCCTAGTATGTAGGTGAAATAATTCAATTAGTTGAATCTCACCTGCATAAATAAAGGTTTCAGCTCTTTAACTTCACAAACATCAACAGATGAAAGAATTGAAGGAATAAAGATGTTTAAATATAGGCAGAATGGTGAATGTTACACAGTGTGTAAAGTGGACACTTAAACCAGCCATTGACAGGTCATAAGCCCTGTAGATGCCTGGACTTCTGTATTACCTTCTCTTAAATGTTCTTCATCTCTGTTGTAATGTGTTAATATAAACAGCTCCCCAGGGAGTTGAATCCAGTCCTTGTCTACAAAAATTTGGACAAACTCAAAATATTGATGATAAATTACCTGGTCCATGAAGAAGTATAGAAATTGAAAAAATTATATTTACAGGCGTTGCCTAGTATGTAGGTGAAATAATTCAATTAGTTAAATCTCACCCGCATAAATAAAGGTTTCAGCTCTTTAACTTCACAAACATCAACAGATGAAAGAATTGAAGGAATATAGATGTTCAAATATGGGCAGAATGGTGAATGTTACACAGTGTGTAAAGTGGCCGCTTAAACCAGCCATTGACAGGTCATAAGCCCTGTAGATGCCTGGACTTCTATATTACCTTCTCTTAAATGTTCTTCATCCCTGTTGTAATATGTTAATATAAACAGCTCCCCAGGGAGTTGAATCCAGTCCTTGTCTACAAAAATTTGGACAAACTCAAAATATTGTTGATAAATTACCTGGTCCATGAAGAAGTATAGAAATTGAAAAAAAAAAAAATATATTTACAGGCGTTGCCTAGTATGTAGGTGAAATAATTCAATTAGTTGAATCTCACCCGCATAAATAAAGGTTTCAGCTCTTTAACTTCACAAACATCAACAGATGAAAGAATTGAAGGAATAAAGATGTTTAAATATAGGCAGAATGGTGAATGTTACACAGTGTGTAAAGTGGACACTTAAACCAGCCATTGACAGGTCATAAGCCCTGTAGATGCCTGGACTTCTATATTACCTTCTCTTAAATGTTCTTCATCTCTGTTGTAATGTGTTAATATAAACAGCTCCCCAGGGAGTTGAATCCAGTCCTTGTCTACAAAAATTTGGACAAACTCAAAATATTGTTGACAATTACTATTGCAATTTTTCGGTGGTTTAAAAATAATAATTTAAAAAGACCTTTCTAACCAGAGATATGGTCTATACACTATTGATGGTCAAACCAGGTGACAAATCAAGTTCCAGACAGGAATCCAGTTCAGCGAAGACAGCGGCGATATCCTCGTCAATCATGCTCCCAAATGCTCCGCTGTCGTCCGCGCCCGCGCTCGTCTCCTTTGCGCCGTTTATTCGACGGGATTTTCTCCTGGCCAATTTGTTGGTTCGAATGATGCGAATCTTGTTGTCGTCGGAACGCAGCGATCGGTACTTGGGTTTGAGCCTGGCTTTGCCACTATTTTGTCTTTTTGCACCGTTCTCGAGAGACGGATAGAGAATCACGTTCGGTATGTAGACTAGAACGTCGTCCCGATGATTCCACTTGTGACGTTCGCCCACCGCGCCATCGCCAAAAGCAACATTGATATTTTTTTGGTCCACATCTTCACCCAGTCTGTTTGTTTCGGTTCGATTAGTCTCATTTTCATCTTGAGGCATCGCTAACCTATCATTAATGGCGCTGAAATCGTTGACTTCTCTGCCTCCATTTACTGCAGTATCATAACTGATATTTTTTTGGCTGGAATCTTTACCATTTTTGCGTGTTTTGGTATGGTATGTTCTATTTTTGTCATTTTTAGCCATCCCACCTTCAGCTAGGCTGTCATTCAAAATAGCAATGGTATCTCTCTTTGTTCCTTTTGCAAAATAATCACTAATCTTTTTTTGGTTGGAATCTCGGAGGCTTTTGGCTATTTGAGTCTTGTCATTTTTAGCCATTGCTAAGCTGTCATTAAGATTAGTGCTTAAAGCGGCGAATTGCATATTTTTAGGCGAATTCATTCCAGTACCTTTAATTTTTTTATCTTTTGAACCAGGCTTCAGAACAAGGCTTCTTTCTGTTTCATTCTCGTCATTCGCACATGGTAAAATATTGGCGTCATCTCCGGTGTCAAAAGCAATTAGATTCTGTTTATATACTTGGCTTCTAAGCACT
This sequence comes from Micrasema longulum, assembly GCF_059751315.1. Lineage (NCBI taxonomy): Eukaryota > Metazoa > Arthropoda > Insecta > Trichoptera > Brachycentridae > Micrasema > Micrasema longulum. Next base: position 118,806 of record NW_028278820.1, read on the forward strand.
CTACATATATCCGTGCTGACATCTTGTTTAGTCTTGCATCCGACACTATCGAGAGTGGTATTCTTGTCCACCAAGCCGCTTAAAACATCTTCCTCTCCAATTTTCTTGTCAGTTATATTCTGATTTGTTGAAATAGATTTTCGCTTTGTGGCATTGTAACCGGCGCTAGATAAAGTATTTTGGTCAGTATCATTTTTAGCCATTATCGCTGTGCTGGATCTTCTCCTTTTGCCTGGCAAAGGTACTGTTAGTTTTTCAGTTCTGTCATCGAGGTTATCAACTTCTATTTTACTTCTACTGGAAATTAAACCAGCAACTTCTTTGATGTCCTCCTTTCTACAGTTAACCGTACTACATTCTTTTTGAGTGTCAAAGTCTGGGCTTTTTATGGTTTTGTTTCTGTTATTATCGAGGGTGGTGATTTTTCTTCCACAATCTTTAAAATCAGCATCTAAAGCGATATTTTCGTCAGTTTTGTTTTGGTTACTTCTAAGAGTTCGCTCATTACTTCCATTTAATCTTGTACATTTATTTATGTTCCTTTTAAGCTTCTGAGATTTTGTTATGTTGACATTTGTGCAAGTGGTGATAATTTCAGTATTCCTTTTGTTGTTTAAAATAATATTTTGTACAGGTTCACGGCTATTCATTTCAAGTGTACATTGTTTCAAGTCATCATTATTGGTATCTGAAGCAATTTTTTCTTCTGAAATTTTGTTCCTATCGAGATTGAGACCTTTTCTTCGATTCAAAATTAATTTGGTATCAGAAACAGCATTTTTTTCGGTTCCAGTTTTGCTATTGTCAACTGTTTTTAAAGTGTTATTTGAACTGGTGTTCGAAACATTCGTGACATCGGTTTTATTAGTATTGACGACATAAAAGCTTTTTCTTCTATTGGCATTTAATCTGGTATTCGAGGTAGCCTTTTCTTTCGTGGTATAAAAAGTGACAGATTTCCTATGAATTGTTTTTACTTTAGTTTCGCCGTTGCTATCTATATTTGTAGTGTCATTTAAATTGGTGTTGGAAAGATTCTTAACATAAGTTTCATCGGTGATGATGGCGAAATCGGTGCTTTTCCTTCTCTTGGCATTCAAACTGGTATTCGAGGCAGCGTTTTCTTCTGACGCTTCTTTGGTGGTACATAAAATGACGGATTTTCTCCGACTGGTTTTCACTTTGGTAATTAACAGAGCATTTTCGCTGCTGTCGCCTGATTTTGCTGTGCGATTTAAGTTGCTATTTGTGATGCTTTTTCTTTGGTTGTCATTTAAACTGGTATTTGAAACAGCGTTATCTTTAGTGGGATAAAGCGTGATAGATTGTTTTTGATCTGCTTTCGATGGGGTATTTTTGACAGAACTTTTTCTATGTTCATTTTTATTACTTAGACATATAATTACCGAATTTGTACTGTCGTAAAAATTGACTTTCAAAACATTCATGCCCTCAGGTTTATTTTTGTTAATTACAATATTGATACTGCCTCTTCTGGCATTTAAAGTGGTATCAAATACAGCGTTGCCTTCAGGTGCGTTTTCATTTACGCCACCATTCAAACTGTGTATATCTTCAGTCTTTTTAATGTTACCAGTAAAAGCAATGGAATGACTTGTTTTGACATCCAAACTGCTACTCGATACAGAATCCCTTCCGTCATTTGAATTCCTGATTAAAACATTATCTTCCAATACATTTTTGTTACAATTTGACAAATTGTCATTTAAATTGGTGTTGACGACGCTTTTTGTAGTTTCATTATTTTTAATATCTGAATTATCTTTTTTTCTATTGGTTTTAAAAGTGGTGTCAAAATACTGTTTACTACTATCGCCGGGGTTGTCACATTTCAAAGCGCTGTCATTAAAACTGGTTTTAATTTTCGTTTCTTTTTTATGTTTCAATCTGTTGCTCAAACCGATATTTTTGTTTTTATTGAAACAAAGGTTTCGTTTGGGTTTCAAACAAATATATTTCACAGCATTATTTGAAGATTTACTATTACACACGCTGTCATTCACACCAGTGCTCAATTTGTCTTCCGAAGCATCTTCATTTTGAATCATTTTCGTGGTGCAACCATTGTAATCTGGTGAAACGCACGAAACATTATCGATTCTCCACATACTTTCAGGTGTATATTTAATGAGATCGAACGGGATCCGAGGAGAATTGCAATTCGGAAGCTTCGAGTGATTGACATAGGAATTAACGCCACCGTTCTTTTCACTGTTATTAACTAAACATGCGTTGTTTGTAGACGTTTTCTTGGCTCGTTTTTTGTGAGCATCGACGCAGACACGCTTCTCGCGTTCGGCTTCGAAACTGTTGTTGAAACGGACATCGTTGCCTTTGTTTTTACGTCTGACTTTCGTGCGGTCATTTAAAACGGTGATTGGAACTTTCCTATCGGATTCAGAGAATACGGACGGCGTACTATTAGAATATTTTGACGAAAATTTATACCCTTTTAGATTACCCTCGGCTTTTCGTTTCAATTTGAGATTAACTGGGGGAAGATTATCGGCGCTTTGCTGGTAATTTTTTCTATAATCGGCGACTAATTCTCTAATGGAGTTACGCATAGATTCTATAGGTTTTATTATCGTATTTGGTGGATATTTTGTTTTGTTTTGAACGATCTGTTGTTTCGATTTTTTTTCATGTTCTTTTGCGTCTTCTCCGTGTAATGATATTTTTCTTGTGGACTTTTGAATGAGATCTTTTGGATCGCCTTTGAGACATCTTTTCAAATTGCTAATTTCATGTTGAGCTACATTTGGCGGTGTACAAGTTTTTGGTTCATTCGCACGCCCGTCTTGTTTAGAAGCGTTGCGTTCTTTTGCGGGAGTCTGCGACCCCTTCATGTCTCGATAGAATTTTATTAAATTATCGATTGTATTTTTCGGGTTGTCGGATATTCGATTCTTGAATTTCTTCAGCTGGATTTCTTCAATTATTTTGTCACATTTTTCCAGAACAATGATCGGGTTGTTCGAGCTCTTCGTATCCGCCATTACGATATTTGAGATGCGAGTCAAAATCTAAAAAACGAAAAACAGACACAATATTACTACTAAATATTTTTTTCTTCTACAAATTGAATACTTAATATATATTTATAAAATAACAAACATAATTGTATTTTTGTTTCCGCAAAGCTGAGGCTTGTCTGCGGGATATTTTTTTTATTTATAAAAGGGAAGTACATACGAGGGGCGTTCAATATATTCTCGGTATTGATATGAAGGAGTGCAACTATGAATGAATATTAACATATTACAACAGAGATGAAGAACACTTAAGAGAAGGTAATATAGAAGTCCAGGCATCTACAGGGCTTATGACCTGTCAATGGCTGGTTTAAGTGGCCACTTTACACACTGTGTAACATTCACCATTCTGCCTATATTTGAACATCTATATTCCTTCAATTCTTTCATCTGTTGATGTTTGTGAAGTTAAAGAGCTGAAACCTTTATTTATGCAAAGTATAAAAAAATGGTATCAACAAATTATTGTTAAAAACAAATAATGAAAATTAGTTAACAGTAAGTATACTTATATGTGAAAATAATATAATATACGGTACACAAAAATATTTGATAAATTAATATCAGAAAGAGATAAGATAATAATAATACACATCAAAAACAGAGAAAGAATTGTATGAAAAAGAAAGTTTTATTACGACATTAATAATAAGTTTCAAACAGTGCATTAAGAACGTTTTAAAATGGATAATTGTCGTATTAAAAATGTCTACATTGCAAGTAAATTTGTTGGCTAAGGAATGTAAACGCGGAATGGGAGAGTGTCGTGCGTAGTTAGTGGCTGCGTATGTACCCGTAGTTGCAAACAACTCCGTACTTCTAGTGACTCGATTAGGTATTTTTAAGTTAATTTCACAACAATCGAGCTCCGAATTTAAAATTTAAAATAAAAAAAGGAGGTCATTTATTTTTCTACGATCTTCTAATAAAATAAAATTTAAAGTGTCTAATAAATACGTGTAATTTATGTTATCTTAGGGAATATTTAATTTATGCAGGTTATGTGCAGTTCTGTATGTAGGCACATTATAAATGTACACTGTATGGTCAACTAAAGTTGTATTATATAATATTATAATGTGCAACTGTGTGACCAATATTTAAAAGTAGATATATATTGAATAATATACTTTTACATTTCTAGTAATATTATAAGTTTTGTATGATTAGTCATTTTATGTTATGTATAATTTTTATGTGACAACATTTACAATAACAATATTATGTGGAAGCCTCTAATTGGACTTTATAATATGTATTTATGGTATAATTGTATCTTATAAATTTATAAATGTCTGTTGGCTTTCCAATGAAATAAAATATAATTATTACAGCTCTACCTAATGTAGGGAGTACCGCTTTACCCACCGTTAAACTACTGGGAGTTTTACTCAATTCTGACCTATCTCTTGACGCTCAAATTAGTAGAATGATAAGTTCATGCTTCTACCAGCTGAGACAAATTAAATGCATACGCAAAAATTTGCCGGTTAATGGCGCCCGTCAATTAATAAATGCGTTTGTAGTGTCTAGAGTCGATTATTGTAATGGTATCTACGCAGGTCTACCAATGAACAAAATGACTCGCCTACAATCTGTGTTGAATGCCGCAGCGAGACTTATTTTCGGAATCTCAGTTCAGTCATATCACTCCACTACTTCGGGAACTACACTGGCTACGTTTTCCACAGAGGGTCGAATACAAACTCTGTTGGCTTATGTATAAGTCACTGCACAACTCGGCTCCGGAATATCTAAGGGAACTATGCATTCCAGATGAACTAGCTGACAGGCGTCTCACGCTTAGATCAGCTACGTCTACGGCGAGAGAAAAAGTTATTATACCTCTACGCAAACAGCGCACTAAATTTGGTGAACGCGCATTTGCGGTCGCAGGCCCTATGGCATGGAATGCTCTCCCAGCAGAGGTGCGAGGCTGTGAAGGTGAAGTGATGTTTCGGAAAAAACTTAAAACCCACTTGTTCTCTAAATCATTTGAATAAATCCGTAGCACGTTACAACAAAATAAATTATTTTAATCAAATTACAAATTTAAAAGCTTAAATTAATTAACTTAACAATAGAATCACCATGTAAAGCGCCCTTGAGGTATTATATTACGAAAATGGCGCTGTATAAGTTATCCATAATAAATAAATAAATATAAATAAATAAATAAAGGCACTAATAAAATAAAATACAACTAAATAAAATTAAAGCTAGGACAAAAAAAATACTACCTCAAGACAAGTTTCGGTCTATCTTAGTGATTTTTCAAATCTATAAAGACTTACACCAAAAAAGTCCAGATCTTGTCTCGAGTTTACAATACGACACAATCGGGACATTGCTGCATGGGAGCCATAGTTTGCGCTGTGTTCATCGAGGAACAGTATATTATTTCGCAACCGGCGGATTAGAACATCGAATGCCACTTGTTCCAGTAACGATGGTAGATCAATTAAGCCATTCGGCAAATTAAACATGAATATGGAGTCAATGTTATTTCTACGTTTTTGTAGACTTGAGATTTTTAACATTGACCCATTTCTCCGCAAGTGTAGTCTCCCCTCTCGAGGCCAATTATCCATGCTAATTTTCTTAGCAAACGATGTTGCACCGAAATATATGTGTGAAATAGGCTATTTTCCGTCGGGTATCACGCGGCTGGTTTGTTTATTTGGAAATTCTTGTAAAAATGAACAGACTTTAGATCAGTTTTAATGTTTTTTAAAGTCTGGTTGACCACACAACCTAGGATGAACATTTTGCAGAAAACAGTCAGCCCTAATATACTTCTAATGTACGCTGCGTCATTATGAATTGAGCATATTGTTTTATATTTATATTAGTGTACTTAATTGTAAAAAAAACAAAAAATGTAAAGCTCTTGCGAGGTCCACAGCCGAAATTCCTCCCTTTTCCCAAATCTACTCGGATAAGTTAGTCGGGAAACAGAATCCACTTGTTAAATACAAACTTTGTGCGTTACGCAAAGCCACTAATAACATTTAAAGAATCGTGAACTTACACGTTTTACTGCGTTGATATTTCAAAGTATCTCGAACGGAAGTTTGGTTCACCGTTTAAAACCACACTTTTTACGACGGGAAGCATTTTTCTTCCGGTGTGAGGGGTGTTTTCGAATTGCTGATCACTGAACGATCGATAGCTCCAATAAAATCACAGGGTCTACGCGAACGGGAGGCGTTTTGCGTCATAAATGATTTTACTTTTGGCACTTCAGAATCAAAATATTAGGCTAGCGTGACGGAAGCGGCGTGAAGGCAAATGTAAACAGGCTAGTGTTGTATTAAAATTGATTACTCGATTGACAGTTGAGGAGCTCGACAAGAACTAGTTATTTATACTCGAATATTTTGTGGCTGGTAAAGTGCTGATTTTATAAACATCCGTATCAGAATCCATGTCCGGGACTCTGCCATTTGCGAATGTCAACTAGATGAGGAAGATTTAAACCATATTTCTTTTGGATGCCCCATAAATGATTGTTATCCTGATTTCCTATCCGACCTCTCTGATATTAATATCCCATTCCCTATTCATATTCTAACTCTCCTGTCCCCACCCAATAAACGTGTATTTAAAATCCTATGTAAATATCTAGTTGTAAATGGTGTAAAGCTGTAAATATGTTTTATTATTATATGTATATATTATATTAAATACTAACATACTAACTTGTACATATTATATTACTAACACATGTGTATATATGTAAAAAAAAAACAAAACTACTCGACACTGGCCAGAACACCCAAGTTGAGATGTGAAAAGGCCATGAAAAAACGAAGAAGAAGAAGAAGAATAAACATCCGTAAGTAAACTCGATACGATTTTAACGACAGTATAACCGCTATACTGCCCTGCTTAGCCCGAGAAGTAGTAAAAAGAACGATTCGTTTTATTTAAAAATAGATATTCGATAGCGGTTGAAATGCGATGTGTGGGAAATCAATGAGCGGGGTTACAAATGATGAAATCAGGCGATAGTGCAAATCTGAGTCAAGTATAATTGATAAGATTAAGAAAGGGTCTCTGGGCTGGTATTCCAAACGAAATTATAGCGCGGTATAGCGCGTTTTTACGTACTAAATACGGATTATAGCGCGCTGTAAACGCGTTCGGAATACCAGCCCTGAGATGGTTTGGTCACGTAGAACGAACGGTCGACGAAAGAATGGTACAACAAGTATATATGGCGAAAATGAACGGTAACGTGAGACGAGGACGCCCAAGAGAGACGTGGCATGATCAGATAAACCAAAATCTTAAGTCTGGTCATTTCAAAAGCAGACAGAACCGAAGGGCATGTATGACAAGATGTAGGTATGAATGTGGAAGAAGCTAGGAATGTATGCCAGGATAGACGTGTGTGGCGGTCCATTTTCTTTGCCTACTCCTATTGGGAAAAAGCGTGATAGTAGTAGTGTTCGATAGCCTCACGTATTTACTAAATCAACAAGTCATTTTTGCTTCTCAAATATGAGATATTATCTTGGAAAAAAGGTCATGACAAGCCAAGCCGCATATGCTGAAGACATATTGGTGAACAAAATGAAAAACGTTATTTTTAAAGCTAGAGTCCATAATGGATTGCTTAAAAGACTAGACAGAAAGTTGAGGAATATGTTTCATATATAAGAATGTAATTTTAGTTTCTTGAAAATCCTTTTTCGTTTTATTGATGTAGGTATGTTTTAATTTTTAAAATATTTTTATTACTTTTGAATTTTTACACAATTGATGTGAAAGTATGTATAATTATGTATAAAATAAATAATACACTTACACTCCGGAGCGTGCCTGTGGGCCAGTGGAGTGGCTACATCCTCTACCACTACAAATATAAATATGAACAACTCCTTAGGGAGTCAATCCAGCCAGTCTGTAAGCATTTGGACATGCTCAAAATGTCGTTGAGTTATGACGTGTAAAGAAATAAGTTAAACCACTCTCACGTAAAGTTGAAAAAAATCTTCAATTTATGTAAAGATTGAATATAACATATTCGAATCTTATTATTCGATTATGTACAATGTGGCATCTCCATACATTTGATTATTTAGGTGTTGGTAGCATTGGTACGGTTTGTACACAACACACACATAACAATCCTAAAAATACATTTTGAGCTACGTTCGAAAAGAAAATGCGATCACTGGTAATGTGACGTGAAGTTAGCAACCTTATAATGAGGAAGTTTGATACGAGCTAAACATACCTGTTTAAAATATTCAGGTCCCCGTAAAATAAGCAGGTATTTTCGTTTTAGATTATAAAATCAACCTCGTTTGTATTGAGAAAAAACGCGGCGATGTTTCAAAATATTTCAATACGAATTTAAATATAACTTTCCAATACATTTTCTTGTTTTCTCTAATCTGGGATTTCTCAGCAATAATGCATTTAAATATAACTTTTTAGTTCATGCCAGCCAATTCCAAAAAGAACCCCATTTTAACCCTTATACTGCTAAACAACGATATATCGTTGTTGTTAATCCCTATCATAAAGTTCTAACTAGACTGATTCTGACGTCATAATCCCCAAAAGGGTAAATGAATTTGGGAACTGCTTGTTGCACTTAACCGTCAGTGGTATAAAACATTTTTAAAACATAAAAATTACTTATTCGACGGGCTATTATTCAGTTTCGTACCTATTTCAGCCCTACGGAAAATTTAATACAAAAAATGTTTTCTTACGCGCGGTAAAAATTCGAACATTAAATTGTACAGCAAAGTTTCTTGAAAATTAATAAAAAATAGTATAAAATATTTTAATGAAAACGAACTACTTTGAACGACGTCACTTGTTCATATGAATCATCCAAGATATATTTTACTCAAATTTTGTTTAGCAGGCATTGGTGGAAGTGGTAGGTTTGATAATAAGGGCACTTTGCCCCGCAATCAACAAAAAAACCATCACATTACTGTCGTTTCAATAATAACTACTAAAACAATGCGCCTTGAGATTGCTGTGCGAGATCATTTTTGTTTGTTTTTATTTTCGATTAAGAAAGGGTTTACAACCGCTGTACGAGAATGTGTTGCGGGCGGCACGAGTTGTCTATCTTGCTCACTCCACTGGGCTTGAATTAGATATTTATGAAATGGAAGATTTTTCTTGGAATTGCTATTAATTTTTAAAACAGTAGTGTATTTGGAAAACAACGCATTCGATAAAATATTTTTAAAATGTATTAATAATAAGATTTCTGATTAGATTCTTGAAAAACTGCGTAGCAGCGTAAGGGTTAAATATAACTTTTTAGTTCATGCCAGCCAATTCCGAAAAGAACCCCATTTTAATTACCGCCTTTACAAATACATACATTAAAATAAATCCCCATTGGCCAGAGCCGTTACTAGGTATTTACAAATATTTTGTCCATTGTTAGTGTCAATTACGACCTCCGGTAAAATTCAAATGACCGAGCGGCAAATTACCCGGAATTCCAAAACCCTTTCAATTGAAAATAATAACTTTAACAATAAATATTGACCCATGTTTTCCGCTGGGGAAAACACAACCTGTTTTTTAATAATAATTCGCAAATCGATGCCCATTAAAATAATATTTATATTTAAAAAACTAATTTAAAAATAACAAAAATAAAACGCATAATTAATTCCTCTGTGACACATACAAACCTTTCTTTTTCAAATTTCGTACATCTTCATTTGTACGCGCGCCGATTATTCCAACTTGCCACTTACTAATTAACTTTTGCGCCATCATTTTCTAATCCGCGCCCGTGGTACATAAGGCACTGCACCAGTGCGCCAATCGCAACGTATCAGCGATTATTTTATAATATGTATGAAGGTATTTCACATCCACCTTGCCAGGAATCGAACCTAGGACCTCAAGTATGGTAGGCGAACGCGCCAACCACTACATTAGGAGGCGAATCATTTCCAATATTTTAATTAATGATTCCTTTCTAATATTCAATAAAATAAATTAGTTAAATGATTGAGTTTTCTATGTTTAGTGTATGTTTATTTTTAATTAATTAGTTTAAACTTATTTAATTTTATAAACGTTCTAATCTTAGTTAATTATAATTTAGTTTTATAAGTAATAATATGCAGAACATAATATTTTAGTTTTAAATATGACGATGTATTTATGAATAAGTGTGGAAAAGAGACCATGAGTTTTAGGCAATAAGTGAAAGGGAGAAGGAGAGACCTCCTAATTGGAGTGTTATAAAACCACCCCAAACGGTCGGAACGACGAGTCGGAAAACAGTCGGGAAGGAGAGTCGACCAAGAGTCGGTCAACAGTCGGGGAAGCGAGTCGAGTCTACGCGATCGTACCGTCGATCGCGGAGACGATACAACGTCGAGAGTCGTGGAAGTTGAAGTGAAGTGAGTGTACGGGTAGCCAGTGCTACGTAGCAAACCTCGTGGAATCCGACTACTCCACGAGGATCACCGGAGGCCGCCTTCCATCCGCGAAGGTCCCTCCACATCCAGGACATCCATCGTCCTCCAAGGGAACGCCAGTTTCTTGCACCGCCAGCGCGTGTGCCCGGCCCACGGCCGGCCAGTCTTCCAGCTGGCTGTCGCCGTCACCGTCGCCACGGGACCGAATCCCGAGAGCCGCCCATGGCTCTATCCATGGCAGATCTCCGCCCAGGACATCGCCCAGCATGTGTTCGTCCGAACACAGCATCCGGACTACCATCCGTCATCTCTCCGCATAAGTGAAACCACCGATAATATTGTGATAGAGTTAAGATATTAGTGAAGAGTGACAATTACAAACTGCATTAGATAAGGACCTAGATCTAGCGAGCCCAAAAAGCCTTACTAAGAGTAGCCAGCAAAAAGCCTTACCAATACTCTACAGACAGACTTTTTACAGAATTTCCAGTACTAGACATAAGACAAACATACATAAAGACAATTTTAAGACATTTCCATCAAAATCCTGACAGACATAATGACGGACAACAAATTTACGACACTAGGCAAAGACAAAAGACAATACTTCTGCTCCCAAAGAAAAAAACAAATTACGGACAAAGGCATTATACTTTTCTGGCCCCTAAGCTAGACAACTTTTTAAGCAAGGACATATTGGCGAACAAAATGAAAAACAATATTTTCAAAGCTAGAGTACATAAATGGATTGCTAAAAAGACCAGACAGGAAGCTGAGGAATATGTTTCATATATAAGAATGTAATTTTAGTTTCTTGAAAATCCTTTTTCGTTTTATTGATGTAGATATGTTTTAATTTTTATTTTTTTTTATTTCTTTTAAATTTTTACACAATTGATGTGAAATTATGTACAATTATGTAAAAATAAAAAATACACTGACTATCCGGAACGTGCCTGTGGGCCAGTGGAGTGGCTATATCCATAAAAAAAAAAATATATTGAATGTACCTACCTATTGTATGGACATTTTTGATAATTATGTATTTGTATTGTATTTTATATTGGATTAAATAAATAAATAAAAATAAAGATCTGTAAGTATTTTTCTTTGTTTCATGTTCTAATATTATTTCCATGTTCTAGCTTAATAAACATAGGTACATAAAACATTCAAGCTTTTTAAATTATCTTCCAATTTACTCGTTTTCAGATTAGATTTAAGTTTTCTTTATTTTCTTTTGGGCTTTAAATTCATTTAGTTTTAATTAGGATTATATTATCATAGGGGGGAATATAAATGGGAACACATGGCGAAGGAACTTACTATTCTACATATCCGATGAGGCACCAGGAAGACGCGATCTTCCAAATTCGTCTCAAGTTTCCGTTCGGCGGATGTTCCCGCTTTCTCTCAGTTAGCGGAGAGACGGACAGCTTCCGTCTATTCATACGTGCGAACGCGGAACTTGATTTTTCACAGCCTTCGAGATGATCAAATCTCATCTTAAATTTTCTCTCGCCACCACTCTCAATACCCAAACAAATCTCAATACTCTCAATACCCAAACAAATACCCAAACAATCCCATAAAAACATTATTTTTTTTTTACATATTGTATTATGTATTGATATTGAAGTTAAGTATTTTTAATTAGCATATTACTTTATTTTTATGTATTTAAGACTCTTCCGAGTTAAATTAAGTACTAGTAATCGCCTGCAGATGACTCTGCAATTTATTTATACTTATATTTTGACCAGATCTTATTACACATTATTTTTGGTACGTGTATTTTGTACATACACAAATCTGGATTTCTCCCAAGGGGGAGTAGGTATATATTTTTTATTAAATGAGAAACCATTCACAAGCGTGTTGGAGCGCCATCTCTGTAGGGATATTAATAAAAAATATATACCTACTCCCCCTTGGGAGAAATCCAGATTTGTGTATGTACAAAATACACGTACCAAAAATAACACTATAATAGGCTTGTTTTTGCATTTTTTATATCAACTTTCGAAAACAGAGTTTCATGATTGCATGAAAGAACTGATAAAATTGATTTGATCAGTGATCAGTAATTTCCCATCATGAATGAAATTTAAGTTTGATTAAATTTAAATTTAACAATGTTTGATTATGTCCAAATGCTTGCAGACTGGCTGGATTTCCTCCCTAGGGAGTTGTTCATATTTATATTTATTTCAACAGAGAGGGAAAATTTTTTGAAAAGGGAATATGGAAGTCTAGGCATTTACAGGGCTTATGACCTGTCATTGGCTGGTTTAAGTGGCCACTTTACACACTGTGTAACATTCACCATTCTGCCTATATTTGAACATCTATATTCCTTCAATTCTTTCATCTGTTGATGTTTGTAAAGTCAAAGAGCTGAAACCTTTATTTATGCGGGTGAGATTCATCTAATTGAATTATTTCACCTACATACTAGGCAACGCCTGAAAATGTTATTTTTTCAATTTCTATACTTCTTCATGGACCAGGTAATTTATCAACAATATTTTGAGTTTGTCCAAATTTTTGTAGACAAGGACTGGATTCAACTCCCTGGGGAGCTTTTTATATTAATATATTACAACAGAGATGAAGAAAATTGAATGGTGAATGTTACACAGTGTATAAAGTGGCCACTTAAACCAGCGCAGTTTAGTTGACAGGTCATAAGCCATGTAGATGCCTAGACTTCTAAATAACCTTCTCTTAAATGTTCTTTATCTCTGTTGTAATATGTTAAATTATATTTTAGTTACACAAAAATTTTATGTTTATTTTTTAACAGAAATACCTTTAAAAAATATTGTTTTTATCTAATTTATGTTTTTTTCGTATGATTTCCTAATTTTGCGTTCGTGTTACCAGACTACAGCCTGATGTGTCAACTAGAAGCGTGTCAAAGCTTCTTTTATGTAAAATTGAAAAATTGGGGTTTCTCAATAAACAGTAAATAAACGAATAGATAAAAAATAAATATTTAGTTCAAGCTGTCGCGAAAATATGGTACAAGGCTGTGACGTGTATTTGACTCATTTGTACATTAGCTGAAAAAAATGCGAGGGTCAAAAAAATTACAAAAAATAAAATAAAACATAGCGCTGTTTCCTGCTGAGATTACTGACTGCATAATAAATGTAAACGACAAATGTCTCGAGCAAGTAGAAGAATTTGTGTATCTGGGAAGCATGTTTTCAAGAGATGGAAGAGTAGGAAAAGATGTTGAAAGAAGAGTGAATGCGGGCAACAAAATGAAGGGAGCACTAAGCACAGTAATTTCTAATAAAAACATGTCAATCGAAGCTAAACTGGCAGTGCACAACGGAGTTTTAGTCCTAACACATATGTATGGAAGCGAAACGTGGAACTGGGAGAGGTAGTATGAAAGCCGAGTGAACGCAGTTGAAATCAATATATGACAGGGTTACGAATGATGAAATCAGGTGTTTAAGTCCATTATGTAGTATTTTTTACTGTCCCGTGTTTGTCTTTGCTTTTTCAATATGATAGTGTTGTTGTTGTCTGGTGTTATATTTGTGTATGTCAGTATTTTTGACTAATATTATGTCGTCGTCTTGTATGTTTCCCAGTGTTATTTTGTGCACAATTTTTAAGGTCTCAATTTTAGTCAAGTAGTTTATGTCAAACTGGTGTGTTTTTTTGTACAGTTCAGTCGTAGAGGTCAGGTGGGGTAGGTTGTATGTTAGTTTAAGAATTTTATTTTGTTGTCTTTGTATTCTTGTTATGTCTGTCTTGTTGCCAGTTCCCCAGAAGGCGATCATGTAACTCAATTTACTTTTGACATAGGCTTCGTACATCATAATTTTTTCCTTTCTCGGTATAAAATCTTTAATTTTGTAGAAGAGGGTATGTAGTGATGCTATTACTTTAGTGAGTCCGTCTATGTGTTTTGTCCATTTGAATTGTCTGTCCATTGTGAGTCCTAGGTAAGTCACATGTTCTAGTTCTTTAAGAGTTTCGTTGTTTATTTTTATGTTCATGTTATGGTTCTTCTTTTGTGTTTGGAAATGTATTATATTGCATTTCTTGGCATTTAGTGTTAAGAAGTTTTTGTTTGTCCATTCTAATAGTTTTTGCACGTCATTGTTAATGGTTTTAGTCGTTTCAATGTCATTTTTGTTTTAATATAAAATTCCTATGTCGTCCGCATTGTTTTTTTCCCATTATGTCACTGTGTATTATGTCGTTAATGTATATTATATAAAACAATGGTCCTAATATTGATCCCTGAGGTACTCCGAATTGCATTGTTGTGATTTCACTTTTGAGTTCTACAATTTTCGTAAACTGTTTTCTACATTGTGGATAGTTTTTAAATATTTTGACATAAATATGGTATTTATTTATTTTGTTCATTAACGCACAAAAGGCATTTACAAAAAATAAAAACAAAATACACGCTAACACGTTAAAGATTTAACACATAATATACAGAAAAAATATGTGAAATTAGTTAGAAAGGATATAATAAAAAGTTTTGCAAAGTAAAAAAAAACAATAACAACAAAGAAATGCAAGAAAAAACATACAAACAAAAAATGCAAAGATATAAGCTTATGAAATAAATTCTGTAAAGCAAACACTGTAAATAAAGAAATAAAGTGTTACGGTATGCAAGAAAGACAAATTAATGTTAAATTAATATATAAGCAACTATATATTATCGCGAAAAAAAAAGGAAATTAAAATATGTTTATATGAAATGCGTATTTGCCAATACTACAATGCAATTTGATATAATAGTAAAAAATAAAAAACAAGTATAAAGTAATAAAAATAAACAAGTAAGTATTTTTTAAATTTATGTAATTGAATTGTAAATGATAATTTGACGAGCAGCTACAAATAAACTTGATATTGTGGACTTATAAGATAACAAAGGTATGACATGACCAAGAAAAGAAAAATAAAATAAAAACCAAAAACAACAACAACAAACCATCACGCCGTTTTCCCGTAGGGGTAGGCAGAGAGGATAGAACGCCATAACACTCTATCTTGGCATACAGACCTCGCTTCCTCTACATTCATACATCTTCTTATGCACGCACGCCGATTATTCCTACTTTTGACATGTCCATCTTCAAGCATTTGATGGACTTGATCGTGCCACGTCTTTCTCGGTCTTCCTCGTTTTCTGCATCCATGAACATTTGCATCGTAGATCCTTTTAGTCATTCTTTCGCTGTCCATTCGCTCTACATGTCCAAACCAACGCAGCACCCCTTTCTTGATTCTGTCGATAATGCGTGTCTCAGCCTTACACACTTCACGGATCTCGACATTTGTGCACCTATCATACATCGTTTCACCACACATTCGCCTGAGGGATCGCATTTCGACAGCATTCAACCTACTTTCATCATTATGTTTCCAATTCTATACTTCGCTCCCATACATTAGAGTTGGAACTAGAACTCCGTTGTGAACTGCTAGTTTAGCCTCCTGCGATAAACATTTGTTTGCCAAAGTAGATTTTAGTGCACCGCTCACCCTGTTCCCGGCACTCACCCTCCTTTCAATATCTTTCTCGGCCTTTCCGTCCCTAGTAAACATACTTCCCAGGTACACAAATTCTTCTACCTGATTCAGAATATCTCCGTTCACGCCGATCTAACATTTAGTTATATTTTCATCCCTTTCAAAAACCATCACTTTCGATTTATCAACATTCATAAGCAAATCGCTTTTCTTGCATACAGAGTAGACTTTTGTTACTAAAAATTGAAGGTCTTCTTTGCTGCTAGCAAGAAGCACGGCATCATCCGCATACAGAAGACAGTCAACAATTATAAATAAAAACCAAATTAACAATTTTTATTTATTTTAAAGAAACAAGCAGTCGGCAATGTTATAATAACATTTTTATTTAAAATATGGTTTAAAGACAAGCCAGCGAAGTTTCTAAAAAAAAATCATACATATTATTAAATTGTGTTACAACAAAAGGATGTGTTTATGTGTATTTGTATGAGAGTAAGTGTAGATGTGTGTTTATGTGTATTAGTGTGGGAGTAAGTGTTCAGGTGTGTGTGTGTAAGCATCGTTAAATAGTATGTGGGATCGTATCGCAGCCAGAATTTTATTTTTTTCATTTCATTTCATTTCATTCCCAAGGCCCAATTACAGTGGTGAATTACATTACAGAACAACCAGGCTTGAGAAAAATCACATTTTTAAATTTTTGTGTTCTCACCGGGAATCGAACCCGGAACCTTCCGTGCATGAGTCAAGCGTCTTGACCACTACACCACGGAGGCCGCCTTAATCAATTTTAATTAATTTGTAAATATAGTTGTTTTACAGATGTTACATTAAGATTTACGAATATAGAATAAACTACCAGACAAAACTTAACAAAAGACTCAGACAAACTTTTCAAAAGGTGTAAAAATGTTATATTATCAACAACAGAGTAGGCATACATAAAAAAATATATGTTATTTTTGTAAAATTAATGTAATAATCCGTAAGGGTTTCCAAATAAATTTCATATAAAAAATGCATTTTTTGTTTTTTGTAATGTAATACGTTATTTTGGGCGTAGTGTGTATTCTATTTCCCCCACTACAAGCGTCCTAACATCTGATATTGATTTTCCAAAGCCTTCCTCACTGAGGCATTCGTCGGTAGTTTCCTGGAAAATTTACTGGCTCAAGTCAAATTGTGCCATGTAATTCGCTTGCTTCTCACGAACCATACAAAAGTTATCGAAAATTAAATCGGTTGAAAACCTGGCGTAGTGCGCACAGCGAAAATATCGCGTAAGATTCGAGAAATTGTCCAAGAGCTTTACCCACGAATTTGTTGTGATCAGTTAATCGATATAGGACAATTGGATTGTGAATTATTAAAATTGTTGATGAAGATCTCACGGCTTTATTCGGAACTAAGGGACGCGGGCTGGCGTAGCAGTGCTGGCTAGCGTTAAGGCCTCCCGGAGGCGTCTAGTGATGTCCGCCTGCTCCATTTAGAAGCGGACGACAAAAAAAATTGATAAAAAATTGTTGTTCTAATATCTCTGTGTACAGTTCTGTGATCTGTGTTTTCGACTCGATGGCTGCTCGAGTGGAGATAGGTCCGCCTCGTTCTGTACTGGGTGACCCATTCTCCTACCATTATTTAGGGCCTGGGTTCGATTCGGACGTGAAACATTGATTTTGAAGGGTGTCCAAATTGATATATTTCATTATTTCTGAACTGGGATCTGAAGATGACCAACGTGGTCTGTTCTTTAGAGGGATCCTCTTCCTGTGAGGTGGAATTCCAGCTGTAATTTTATATTTTAAGAGGTCTTCATGAGGATGAGTCTCGTAAGGCTAATATGTAGTCCAATTCGAGTCTGATGGTGTCCATTCTTTGAATATGACCGCACTAGTGCCTCCATCTTACGGTGTCCTTATTCTGGTGTCCCTCACGCTATCTCTAAGAGTTTTCTCTGTTATCATTCTCATTGTCTTCAGATGAAGTCCTCAATACTTGTTTAATCCTGATTGAGTCTACCCAACTGAAGCAATGTCTCAATCGGATATAAAAACGAAAAAAATGCTCTTCTTGATGCTTGGCAATCGCGATGAGAATCTTCCGCTCCAGAGAGGGCTACTTTTTTTTAACCTTCAATCCGTCATTGCTAAAAATCTTCTTGGGTTATCCACGATCACCGGACTACGCCGTTTTTATCAGGTCATGGTAAATTTTATAACAAATTATTTAATTTTATTGCAACACAGAGGAAAACACCTTAAAATGGAATATTAAAGTCTAAGAACTTACAGGGATTATGACCTGTCATTAGCTGGTTTAATTAGACACTTTACACACTGTGTAACATTCACCATTCTGACTAAGTTTAAATATCCACATTTCCTCAACTCTTCCATCTGACTTATGTGAACTAAAAGAGCTGAAACCTTTATCACACAAATTTAAAAATGAACAACTCCCTAGGGAGAAAATCTAGCCAGTCTGCAAGCATTTAGACACACTTAAAATATTGTTGGACAAATGATTTGTTTTTAATATTGTTGATTCCCCTTCGTGCTGCGGATGTCTTAATCAATCTTCTGAACAGATCCTGTGGTCTTGTCCCTTTCTCTCTCTCTATGCTCGCTACTGTCCGTGGCCCTGTTATGGGTCCAAAAAGTATTTCAAGGCTTTTGAAAAGTACTGTAATAATTTCTGCGAATCGATCATGTCCAATCAATTTGATCCCAATCAGTGAAAAATTTACTTCTCTCCTTTCTCAATCTAATGAAGTGCATTTTATGTACATGTGAATTACCTTCTTGCAACCGGATTACAGAAAGCTCCTTGGGGCAGCTTTTCTCGTTCAGCAGTGAGCAATTTTTGAGCCAAATAGACTTATGCCCTGTGTGCGGTATGTGGTAGGCAAGCTGTCTCTACCCTGGCTTCAATATGAAGTAATCTAGCACTATCCATTGTTTAGATATAACCGCACCAGTTCCTCCGTCATACGATTTCCTCAATCTCACATATCTTTCTAATTCTGGTATTCCCAACGCAATATCATAGAGTTTTGCCTGCTATTATGCTCAGTGTCTTCAGATGAAGTCTTTAATACTAATTTGGTCTTGTCTGTGCCTGCCTTTGCTTCAATGCCATATGTCATTAATGGTTTTACGCATGCTTTATAAATTTTCATTCTACTCTAAATGGCCATATCATTATTTTTCTAAATTGTGAATTTGAAAGCATCAGAGATGGCTAGTACCTTATCAACTTGGGATTGTATTTTCTCCCACAGATCGGCTCCTCCTACCAGGTCTATGTCTAAATATAAGATGGTGCTGACCTGATCTATGAGTTTGTTCTCCACAGTCAAGTTGGATGTTTTTTGGTATCTTAGAGGTTATGATGAAATTATTGTAAAAAAACCAGACCATTACGACCCTTATGCACATGGGAATGAATGGAATTGGAAAAACGAGAATAAAAGTAGGCTCAATGCAGTCGAAACTTGAAATGTGATCTCTCTGTGATCAATTTGTGGTGATCTGTGTGTTGTCGGCCTTGTGGCTCAGTTGTCAGCGTGTTTGCCTACCATGCAAGAGGTCTCGAAATATTTATTTAACAGTGTTTTTACACTGGAATATTTCGTAGCCCCTGTCACTTGAAGCGTAAGACTGATCATCTTACGCAATCGGTGTACCGATGCAGTGCCCTATGCGCCAGTCGGTGCGGTAAAGGAATGATGATGTGTGAGGGGTAGACAAATGTCGACATCCGTGCATTATGTAAGGCTGGGACAAGATCAGGAAATGAGTGCTGAGTTGGTTTGGGCACGGAGAGCGAATGGACGGCAAGAGAACGAATACAAATATTTACGATGCAAATGTTGAGGTATGCAGAAAACGAGGAAGCTCGAGAAAAACATGGCGTGATCAAATCTAAATCAATTCGGAGATGGCGCGCATGCATAAAAAGATGCATGCAAGAGTATGGAAAAAGATTGGTATGGGGTTTGTTTGAAATTATGTTTATTTTTCGTGCAAATCTTTATAACCAGTGATTTGACGTTTCGCTTTCTCTGTTTTATTGATTTATTTATCGTTTATTCGTTATTTTTCCAGCCGTTTTCTAGTTATTGCGTGATATAACTGTGAAGTATGATCTATAATTCTGGTTAACAGTGCTTTTACGAGTGATCAATTTGACAGTTCGCTGCTTTTCGGCGGCCATTTTAATTTCGCGGTTCACTCGTTTGTGTATATTCCCGCTTTTTACAGTTTCGCGAGTTTTGATGATGAAATAATACGCCGAGAGTCGCGTTTTCCCGGCCTTTTGAGTGCCTTGACAGTGCGGTGATTTCAAGTGTCGCCGGAGTGGTGTCGCAGACCGTTTACGGCGTTTTCTACCGTTTTTTGCGAGTATTTTTTCTAAAACGGCGCCGACCACAGTAGCGGATATTCTAGCTCGTCAAATGTGCCATTTGGTTGTGGGGAACGAGGCAGTATCTACGAGGACTAAAGTGGAGGAATTTGTCAATTTTGACCAGTGCTATTTGTTTGGCCTTCCCGTGTCTTTACCGACATGTCTCTTCCAAGGGAATGGAGTTTTACACAGGTAATCCATATTTATTTTTATTTCATTATATATTTTTTTATTTTGTTATTTATTTAACTTTTTGTACATTATGTTATTTGTACATTGGCGGGCATAAGCCCGCCTAGTTGCCATTTGGCAATAATGCCAAATGGCAATTTCTCCCAACCAACCAGTAAAATAAAAGTTTTATTTTTATAATTCAAGTTACAGAACATATTCAACAAAAAAAAAAGATTAAAAAGCTAGAAATATATAAAAATAGAAATAAACGTATTTGTTTATAAATTACATTCAATCAAAACTACTAGAAAAAGGAAAAAAGAGGAAAGAGGATAAAGGAAAGGAGGAGAGATTAAGGAAGAGAAAGGAGATGTTTCTTCAGACGTGATTTAAACAGAGATAATGTAGTAACATCTTTGATGGTGGATGGGAGATGATTCCACAGTCGAGCCGCATGGACACTATATGAGTTAGAGAAGAAAAAGGAATTGTGGATGGGTATTAAGAGAGTGCCTCGAAAAGAAGGTTTTTTTTTTTTCCTTTTATTTTCTTTTATTTAGGAAACACACAGTACAGTTACAAAGTTTAATATTTTACACAATTAGACTTAATTCTAATGGACCTGTGAAGTTTCCATATTAAAAAGCAATTATAAGTAAGGTTAATTATGAAAGTATAAAAAAGAGAAGGAAAAAGAAAAACATAAATGAAAGTTGTTTAAAAATTTAAGTGAAAAAAAGATATTTTAAAGTTCGTAGTTTGTAGTGAGTATTTACAAATGGAAATAATATTAAAAATGAAGAAAATTTGTAAGAGTAATTTAAAATTAAGAATTGAAATAAAGAATGAAAAACATGCTCAGATGTAAAAATAAAATAAAAAAGAAGAATCTTTCAGTGAAATATAAGACAATAAATTTAAGTAAATTTAAAAAACATCTTCAAAATTAATGACACATTATAGTAAGAGCAGCAATATATTGATTTTATTTACATATATAATATAAGTAATTAAAAGTTGTTTAAAAGTATAAAAACATGCCAATGCAGCAGAGAAAAAATATAGAAGTCTAGGCATCTACAGGGCTTATGACCTGTCAATGGCTGGTTTAAGTGGCCACTTTACACACTGTGTAACATTCACCATTCTGCCTATATTTGAACGTCTATATTCCTTCAATTCTTCCAATGCTTGAAACATAAATCAACATTAATATAGAAAATCAGCTTTAAAACTAAAATAAACCTAATTATTGACGACGTTCTTACAAGGTTACATCATTTTGCAAAAACGTTAAAGATGGACAAATTGATCAATGTAAATCGATCGAATAAAAAAATAATTCATTTGATGTTGTTCATGAAAAAAGTACAAATGTCTCATTTTTTGGTGAATAATTGAGTTAAACACACTATAATAGGCTTGTTTTTGCGTTTTTCGTTTCAATTTTTGGAAACAGAGTTTCATGATTGCATGAAATAACTGATAAAATCGATTTGATCAGTGATCAGTAATTTCCCATCACTAATGAAATTAGTTTGACAGCTGTCATTCTAATCAAGCTATATTTTAAGGACTATAGTAGCGCAGAGTTTGACATTTGCAAAATGAATTCTTTTATCTTTTGGAATTCAACCATAAACAAGTTTCTAGATACCCAATTAAATTCAATATTTGAATATTAATAATTTTTATTTTTGGAATTCAATCATACACAAGTATCCAGGTACCTAATTATCAATAAAAAGTCTTTTTCCTTTTATCAGGACAGTTTTTGCACGCTTTAACTACACAGTCGGGTATTTTTCTTTTCAGTAGTGATTTTTGCACAATTTTGATTTAAACACGACGAGCTCTCTTAGCCAATCACATGAAGAGATAAAATGAAAAATTAACCCTTGTTACAAATAAATAAATAGCTCAAAAAAGGCAAAAATAAATCACGTGTGTCCTCATTTATGAAAAAACGTTTGTTCAACAAGCTAAAAGCAGGCAACCCATTTTACCAATGTTGTCATTTGCCATTTGCCATATGCCACAAGCGAAAGGGTATTTACATTTTTATGAATATGTTATTAATTTTCTTTCAGCAGGAGCCTATCGCAATGTCATGTCCAGTGGAAGATTCTGTTCTCCTGGCTGCGGTCCTTAGTCCCAATATTACACCAATACATCAGGTAAGGATATTTATCAAATCGATACCCTAGTTCAATATGGGGGATTCCCATCTTGGTTTGCTATCTCAAAAAGCGTGAGACAGGGATGTGTAATGTCACCATGGCTGTTTAATCTATACATGGACAACTGTATGGAAGAGGTAGAATGTATGGGTATTGAAGCAAAAATGGATGATTTTTCAGTAAGCTGCTTGTTGTATGCTGATGCAGTTCTGTTAGCAAGCAGCAAGGCTGATTTGCAGCAAATAGTCTCTAGAATGTATGATGTATGCCTGGAGAGCGAATTGACGATGAACGAAAGTAAGTCAAAAGTGATGGTATTTGAAAGAGAAGGTGAGGTTTCTGACTGCGTGATAAATGTTAACAATGAATGTTTTAAACAAGTAGAAGAATTTGCGTATCTGGGAAGCATGTGTTCAAGAGATGGAAGAGTAGAAAAAGACGTTGAAAGGAGAGTGAATGCGGGCAAAAAAATGAACGGCGCACTAAACGCAGTAATTACTAATAAAAATATGTCATTCGAAGCTAAACTGGCCATGCACAATAGAGTTTTAGTCCCGCCACTTGTGTATGGAAGTGAAACATGGAACTGGCAGAGAAAGGATGAAAGCTGAGTTTTTCTTATCAAGGTAGAGAATATTGTATCTGTCTCAGTATATTGACATGTGTTTCTCATTTCAGGCTGTACCTTTGGACGTGATGTCAAGTTCCTTGCTTTCGGTCCAGTCGGCTCCAACTTTGGAAGTTCCCGTGTCTTCTCCTCCAATTAGGCCTATGGATCTTCCTCTCACCATCGCGAAGGTAATCAATCGCAAGATACGTTAGTTGCAAAACTCTTTGAGAAATTAGATTTAAGAAATCAAAAATTCCGAGTGGTGTACCAAAGGGGTGATATTTGGGTCTAACACTTTTTTGTTTGCCTCGTTGTTTACTTACTGGTTAGCGCGTTTGCCTATCATGTACATACTATATACAAAGCATATGTATAAAACAACGCCTTAATTTGAATACAACGTATGTCACTAAAATATAACTATTCAGGAGACAATAAAAACATCATGATTCAGTAACTTCGTTACAAGCCTTGGTGGTTTTTTTTAACCAAATATTTTGTATTATCCGAACATATGTAAACTATAAAACTGTTAATCAGAGCTGACGCGAATAACACATCTACGCATTGCGCTTGTGCAGTATCTGCGAATAAGCGCATGGCATAACGTCGTACGGCATGCGCATTATGAAAATACTCTCTATCTCTCTCACGCCCAGACATGCTTATAAGCGTGACAGAGATAACCATTGCTTTCTTTGTTGCTAACGATATCATAAAAATATATACACAGCTGCTCTAGCGTTCGTCCAAACCAGTCAATCATCGGCCATCGATCAACTGACGCGAGCCTTGTGTGATCTGTGTTGATTTTTTGTTGGTTTAGTAGGGGACAGAAGAAAATGATTTGTGAAAGAATTGGATATGAAAAAATACCTAGAGAACAATCTCGTGGAATTATTTATTTCTTATTTATTTTTTTATACATTCTTAAGAAACTACGCCTTACTATTAAATGCTCTTACTTTTTAATTCAATTTGCCGTAGCACAAAACTTTGTCATTACGAATAGCATACGAATAGTCACCTCTCTTTTAAGTATTTTGAGTTTGTCCAAATTTTTGTAGACAAGGACTGGATTCAACTCCCTGGGGAGCTGTTTATTTTAACATACTACAACAGAGATGAAGAACATTTAAGATAAGGTAATATAGAAGTCTAGGCATCTACAGGGCTTATGATCTGTCAATGGCTGGTTTAAGTGGCCACTTTACACACTGTGTAACATTCACCATTCTGCCTATATTTGAACATCTATATTCCTTCAATTCTTTCATCTGTTGATGTTTGTGAAGTAAAGAGCTGAAACCTTTATTTATGCCTTTATTATTTATCTTCATCTCTGTTGTAGTATGTTAATATAAACAGCTCCCCAGGGAGTTGAATCCAGTCCCTGTCTACAAAAATTTGGACAAACTTAAAATATTGTTGATAAATTACCTGGTCCATGAAGAAGTATAGAAATTGAAAAAATAACATTTTCAGGCGTTGCCTAGTATGTAGGTGAAATAATTCAATTAGATGAATCTCACCCGCATAAATAAAGGTTTCAGCTCTTTAGCTTCACAAATATCAACAGATGAAATAATTGAAGGAATATAGATGTTCAAATATAGGCAGAATGGTGAATGTTACACAGTGTGTAAAGTGGCCACTTAAACCAGCCATTGACAGGTCATAAGCCCTGTAGATGCCTAGACTTCTATATTACCTTATCTTAAATGTTCTTCATCTCTGTTGTAGTATCTCTTTTAAGTGACATATGACGGTATTAAATGCAAACTTACATTTTATTTGCGATACGCTCCCACTTGCTATTTAATAGTCCTCACGCTTACACACACCTAAACGCTTACTCTCAGACAAACACACCTCTACACTTACTCTCATACAAATACACACAAACACACCCTTTGGTTGTACCACAATTTGAGATGTTTGATTTTATTTATAAACTTCGCTGGTCTGTCTTTAAACCGTATTTTTTAAATGTTATTATATAATTGTCGACTGTTTGTTTCTGTAAAATAAATAAATAAACTTAAAAATCTCCACCAAAATCGGAAAATGAGTTATTGATGCCAAAATAAACCATACATAAAAACCTACCTACCTAAATAATAGCGTGATTCAAAATCATCTCTAAATCTTGCAAATACGGATTTCAATCATACTGCTTGACACTGCAAACTTAGCATTCTCTATAGAGCTAGTGAAGCAAAATACATAATACGAAATTTTCAACTCTTTTTTAAAAGTTTTTCGCAAACATCTCGCAAGTAGGTAAATTCTACATTGGAGATTTCTAAGTTTGCTTATAAGAAGCTCATGAGCATTCATTGATCTGTAGGATTATGTTGTTGAGGGTTGGTTGAGTTCCTACCCCAGTTAGAGATTGACAGAAGACACGAGGTTGCTGTATTTATTACATGGCGAATAAGATACGGCACTTGGTTGTGTAGCGACGATGATGAGTTGAAGAGACTGCACTTGAACTACATGCTGGAACTGTGTGACGTCGTCGAGCTGGTCTGATGTGAACTGAACTTGTTAGGCTGACTGAAGTTGGCTGCGTCCTGTGGTCTCTTTATGGACAATGTTCCTTTGTAGTTCATTTCTTCATGGTAGGGACGATTTGAATGCACTGCAGAACAACGCTCCCGGTTTAACGTGCAATACTATAGGAGTTGCATAATACGAATGTATTAGATTCGATAGAAAATGATTACGTGGCATCGTCGGTCATTAGTCTACTTCGGGTGAACTAATTTAACACGTGTGTGTCATTGATTATGAACTATGGACTCTACAGATGTCATAAAATTAATGTAATTCAATTGATTTCAGCCTCTGTATCTTCAAAGCCCTCCGGATACAAACATCGAAGAAGACGACAATTTGCTGACGATTTCAAGTCTGACTGGGAGGCCGTTGCTGGGACGGAAGTCGGTAAGGAGGCCGGTGCAAAGCCCGAGGTAATTGACCTTGGAACTATTTTTGAGGATCGAAGTTAGCGCTATGAGAGCTCCTGGTCCTCAATTATGAACGCTATCTTCATTTGTATATATCGAGACGGTATATTTAACTTCTGTTCTATCTGTGTATTACCTCGGTATGTTCTACCTACTTGCCATATCAAAATCATACGATCGAAGCGAACCAACGAATGACCGCAAAAATTAGTCCGCGTTCCTTACTTCATTAAAATTAAAAATAGTTCTCATGTATATTTTAAATAAGCTTCTGTGATAGAAAATGCTCACTTCGAAGAGATTATAAACTCCAATAAATCCCAATTCAAGCAAAAAATGCTCGCTTGAACATGATTTTTAAAAGACTTTTGACACTTGCCAAGACAATATTTATTTATATATATACGGCCTAAGCCAATTACAACAGTTACATGAAGAAACATAAATGCAAGAAACTGAACAAAAAGAACATAAAACTATTTAGCAAAGACAAACAAGGGTAAAACAATAATAGTACACAATATATTTAAAAAAACGAAAGATCGAAAACTTTGAGCTAAACCATGCCAATCCAACTTCATCCCACACTGTTTAGTCGCGAAGAGATCTACGAAAAGCCGGAAGATCTATCCCGAAAAATTCTAAGTCGTGTGATGAATTGACTAATCTACACATTCTGGACATTGGGGCATAAAAACCAAAGTTGCTCTTAGAAGATTTTATAAATAGCAGATTTCGACTTCTGGTGACACGGTTGGGAACATGAAAAGAATTTGATCGCAACAGAGATGGGACATCACTTAAAGCATTAAGTATTTTGAAAATGCATATAAGGTCCATCTCAGTTCTACGTCTCTCCAATGAAGACAGATATGCTTTATATCGTCTGTATTTATCTAGCGAGTGACTACGAAGCCGGCTCCTTTAACTTTTCGATACGTACTCTCAGGAAGACAGTAAAACAGATGGATAAAATAAAATGACTAAATCAATTTTTTTAAGTGGCAACATTTTTACGCCTAGAGGCTCTTATGTGTGAATAGGGCAGAATCTAGCCACATTGTCTGTGCAGATACACAGATAGATAGGCGTCAAACGTCAACAGGTGGAAGAGTTGAGGAAATGTGGATGTCCAAACATAGGCAGAATGGTGAATGTTACACAGTGTGTGGAATGGCCACTTAAACCAGCCAATGACAGGTCATAAGTCCTGTAAATGCCTAGACTTCCATATTCCCTTTTTAAAAATGTTTTTCCCCTCTGTTGCAACAAATTTTTAATCATTTTCAATTTCTTTAATAATTTTTAGTTGAAGTCAAAAGTGATAATATTTTTTATCTAATTGATAAAAACCATAAGCTCATGCTCGCAGTGTGGGTAAAATAGCCGCCACTGACGAAAGCCGGGAGTTACTAACGGGCGTCTGGGAGAAGTACTGGTAACTTTGTTCGCCCGTGTGACGCGTAAAATTGCTCTCATGCTCCCGAATATACCTGTTCTATCGAAAGTGAGACGTAAAGAGTGTGCGAGACAACTTAATATTAGGTTTTGTAATGTATCCAAAATAAAACAAGTTTATTGGATTATAATTCTACTTTATTTTTTATAAATATACAAAGGGTATATTGTGACGCATTTCGTCTTGTTAGGATATTTTCAAAAAACAGAGTTTGTTTGAAAATGTCCTAACAAGACGAAACGCGTACCAATTGTCGGCATACACAATAAATAAATTAATATTAGGTTACTCTTTTCCGGCGTACGTCCGCAACATGCGATACATAGACACATTGGTAAACTTTATATTGTGTTGTTGATTAATATCCGATTTTTGATAAAAAGCTGTTCCTGAAAAGCATTAATAATTTAATAAATAAATTTTTAACGCATGCATAAATGTATAACTAAAGAATACTGAAAATCTCAACCCATCATCATCAGCCGTCTCTTGTCCAATGTTGAACATAGGCCTCCCCCTTTAGTCTCCATATTTCCCTCTCCTGAGCCAACCGCATCCAACCACTTCCTGCAACTCGTCTTATGTCATCAGACCACCTTGTCTGAGGCCTGCCGACACTTCTTCTACCCGTTCTGGGTCGCCATTCCGGGACTTTTTTGGTCCATCTAGAGTCTGTGATTCTGGCTACATGACCAGCCCAGCTCCATTTCTGGTTGGCAGCCCTATGGACCACATCGGTGATCTTTGTTCTCGCTCTAATCCATGTATTGGTTTTTCTGTCTCTCAACGAAATACCCAGCATTCTCCTTTCCATGGCTCTCTGTGTCACTGATAATTTGTGTATTTTTTTTTTCGTGAACACAAAAGTTTCACAGCCATATGTCAGTACAGGGAGAACACAAGCATCAAAAAGTTTCTTCTTTAAGTAAATTAAATACTTCGGAGATTTTAGGATATATGAGAGCTTACCAAAGGCGGCCCATGCTAAACCTCGCCTTCTTTCTGTTTCTACCTCTTGATTGTCTTTGCCGAGCTTTATTTCATGTCCTAAGTATATATAACTATCAATCTTTTCAATTATTTCTCCATTTACTAAGATGTTACATGATTGGTTTGCATCACTCATTACTTTAGTTTTTGAAGCATTCATTTTCAAGCCTATTTTCAGGGATGCTGTATTAACTTCGTTTATCATGTTTTCGAGTTCTTTCTCATCTTTAGCAAATAAGACTATATCATCTGCGAATCTGAGATTGCTAATGAGTTCGCCGTTGATGTTAATACCCTTGTCGTTCCAATCAAGAGTTTTGAAGACATCTTCCAGAGCTAGTGTAAATAATTTTGGGGATATTGTATCACCTTGTCTTACTCCTCTTCTTATGCGGAACTTTTCGCTTGGTTCATGGAGCTGTACAATAGAGGTGGCATTATTGTTTATGTTTTTTAGGAGTTCTGAGTACCTGTGATCCACTCTACAATTATCTAAAATTAACCCATAATTTATTAAATCTTAACCCATAATTTATTACATTTATAGATACGTTAAAGTTATTAGATGCAATGTATACTGGCTACAGACAGTGATAACTGGGATGAGAAAGAGTTATCACCTTAATTTTGCAATTTTTCAGTCTTTCGGAGCCTCTGGACGGTGGTTATGGGTGGTTCGTAGTCCTGGGAGCCTTCCTTGTCCAGTTTTGGGTGGCAGGACTAGTGAAGTCCTACGGAGTCCTCTATGTGGAGGTTCTGGAGACTTTCCCGGGGTCTTCCGCGTCTATGGCGTCTTGGATTCCTGCCATACTCAGCGCGCTGTGCTTGGCGCTAGGTAAAAAATCATTTTTTTCTAATGCATTGCAGTGTGTTTAGTTATTGTTTTGTTTATTATTTATTTACAATACCTGTTTTGAAATTTCTCTTCCACCCGTTGAATTTTTGAGGAAATGTGGATGTTGGAACACAGACGAAAAGGCGAATGTTACACAATGTGTAAAAGGGAAACTTTAACCAGCCACGGGCAGATTACATGTCCCATAAATTCCAGAATTTCATATTTAGAAATTGTTCTGCAACCCCGTCGTTTTGAATCGTAAGGTTAAACCACTGATTAAGCCGGTAAGAAAATCAGGTGTTCAAGTACCTGATTTAATCCCAAAACATTTTACTCGCATATTGCTATCCTACTCTCACAACACAATGACGTATCAACAAATCTTCTAATATGTGCAGTAGGTTTGCATACTCTATTGCATTCCAACGCGATGCTCTTCTGACATTCCATCAGCTACCCGCGCTGACCCTATTTTATTTATTTATTCATATTTTTCGCTTACAAACTATAATTAATAACTTTTTATTAATATCCCTACAGAGATGAGGTAGAATTTTTTCAAATTCAGGATTATGGATATTCGAGCGTTTACAGGGCTTATGACCTGTCATTGGCTGGGTTAAGTGGCCACTTTACGTTTTACAACATTCCCCATTCCGCTTATTAACGAATATCGACACAGGCAACATTTTGATTTTTGTATATATTTTATTAAATGAGAAACCATTCACTAGCGTGTTGGAGCGCCATCTATGTATTGATATTGAAGTTAAGTATTTTTAATTCATATTACTTTATTTTATGTATTTGAAAAAATTCTACCTCACCTCTGTAGGGATATTAATAAAAAATATATACCTACTCCCCCTCGGGAGAAATCCAGATTTGTGTATGTACAAAAATACACATACCATAAAATAATGTTGGATAATTAATAATAAAAAAAATGTGACCTCACTTCCCATCCCCTCTCCTCTCTTCATAGCATAGTGTTAATTATTTAAAAAAAAATATATTTTTATTAATTTTTGCTTTTAATTTTTGTATAAAATTGTAAGATTCAATATGTCCATGTATTTAAAATTTTCTCAAACTGAACGGTTTGGGTAGGTAGGAAGAAATTGCCTTAAGGCTTAAGGGCATATTTGCCCGCCCTTATATGTATATAATTTACAATTTGCTTTTTAATTCAATTACTTTTATTATATCCATATAAAATGATTTTTTTCTTTTTTACTATGTAAAGTTTCACTTTTTATTTTGCATGGTAGTATGCTTCTTATTGTTTCTAAATGTATGCAAAAAAGCATTGTTTATATTTTAAGTTTTTACGCACTATGTTTGTACTTAACTGTATATTTTTTGTAAATGCCCCTTGGGCGTATTGTAAAATTAAATAAATAAATAAAGTGTCAAATAAATAAATGTCAATTCTTTTAAATGTTCTTCATCTCTGTTGTAATATGTTAATATAAACAGCTCCCCAGGGAGTTGAATCCAGTCCTTGTCTACAAAAATTTGGACAAACTCAAAATATTGTTGAGATTGTATTTGTTAAATTTTCTTGTGCTTGTACTGTACTCGCAATACATATATTTGAAATATAACTTTTTTTTTTTTTTTTTTTTATACGCCTCCACTCGTTTGCGAGTGATTTTGGCTCTTAGAAACAAGAAAAAGAAATTTAAAGAATATACGCTTCAGTGAACGACAAAAAAAAAACCATACCCACGAAAAAATATAATATAATGTGAGGTAGTTAAAATCAGTATGAAAGAGTTGTGACAATAAAATATTATTACTGTATAAAGTAAACGTAAACATAAAATGAAATTTCGGGCCAAAAGTAAAGAGGGACATTCAATTAGACTTATTAATTAAATTATGCAAATAATATTTAACAAATTCAAATATTTTTATTATTTGTCCTTAGGAATTTAGTCAGAAGTAAATAAGTATCCAAATCATTCTGGGCTAGTAAAAATTTTACGTTAAGAGGGAACGTATTATATTCTTCACATATATTTTGAAGGAATTCACTTCTTTCGAAGAGGGGACAGTCAAAAAACAGATGATCTAATGTCTCATCGTCATTTTCACAAAGACACATTGCCGAAGTAAAGACACCTATTCTCGATAAATGCGAGGCAACGAGACAATGTCCTATTCTCATTCTTGATATTAAAGAGATGTTCAATTTTGATTGCTTTTCGATTTCAAACCATGGTGTAACGGGGATGGAGCATTGAATACTCTTATAAAACAACCCAGTCGAGGAATTCTGCCAGAAAATTGTCCACTCAGATCTGATTTTATTAATTATAGTTGGTAAACAATCGTCAGTAGGACGACTAAAGGAGTGCGGGATGCTTCCATGAAGGCATGCTTCCTTTGCTAGGTGATCAACTCTTTCATTTCCAGAAATTCCGATATGCGAAGGAATCCAACATAAGGTCACCTTGAAATTTCTCTCGAACGCAAAAAATATAAGATATTTCATTTCACAAATTAGTCCATCATTACTACCATAAATTCCAGATTTCAACTTTTTGATCAGACTTAGGGAATCAGTAAATATTATTGACATAGGAATCTCAAGGTGTATCACTTCCATTAAAGCCTCTTTTAGTGCAATGCACTCGGCAGTAAAAACTGAGGAATCGGAAGGCAGTATGAAAAGTCTACTTAATTGAAAAGTTGGAATATAAAATGCCGCACCACAACCTTGGGCTGTTTTAGATCCATCAGTAAATATAAATGTGGAACCAGGCCATTTTTCTTCTATATTCGCCAAGAAGGTTTGGTTATTACCTTGGTGATTCAATCGAGCAAATGATTTATCAATACTTATATGTTCTTCTATTTGAGAGGAAAATATTAGTGCTTTAAATGGAGTAGAAAATATTGGCAAGTTGTCCCTGGGGTAAATTGTAAATACTGACTGAATATACTGCATGGACGAACACAATAAAGGAATAGATCTGCGAGCGTTTGTTTCATTTGTCATCTTTTGAGTTAGAATTGACAAGGATTTTATCAAAGGATGATCCTCAAATTCAATTCGTTTCAAAACAAATTTTATTGCAAGATATTTCCTGCGCAGCAACAATGGCATTTCACCAGTTTCTACCTGTAGAGATACAATAGGTGAGGACCTCATCGCTCCTAAAATTAAACGTAAACTCTTTGACTGAATTTGGTCTAATTTTTTCAATTGATATTTTGGCAAAGGGTCAAAAAAATAACTGCCATAATCGAGATGACTACGAATCAATGCTTTATACAACATTTTTAAGGTCGACGGGTGAGCCCCCCACCACACTCGAGACACGGCTCGAAGAATGTTAAGGTTCCTCTCGCACTTTGCGACAACCTCTTCTATGTGTATATTCCATGATAATTTCCTATGGATAGTCATACCCAAGAATTTCACTGACTGCTTAATTGTGATCGGTATTTCCTGAAGTTTGATGCATATATCCGGTATTTTATGTTTATTGGAAAATATTACTAATTGACTTTTTGAGGGAGCAACTTCTAAATAATTACTGCTCAGCCACAACTCTAGATAATGCATTATTGTCTCCATTTCGATCGCACCCTGCGTTATGTTTTTATGGTAGAGATAAATAACAAAATCGTCAGCATATTGTAAAATTTTACTCATACTTGGGAGGGAACTATGTAGGTCTATAGTATATATGTTAAACAGCAAAGGGCTAAGAACTGAGCCTTGTGGTAGGCCCTTATAAACAGTACGCATAATCTTACCAGTAGGGGTTTCAACTACTAGCTCTCTCTGGGAAAGCATATTGAATATTATACGTGATAATTTTTTTGGAATACCTGACGTACAAAGCTTTCTTTCCAGAAAAGGGAGGTTAACGTTGTCATATGCACTTGCTATGTCTACAAAACACGCAATAGTGCACATTTGTGATGTCTTTGCAGATTGTATATCCACGTATAGTAAAGCAATGTTATCTAGACAAGACTTTGCTTTCCTGAAGCCGAACTGAGTGTAGGGAAGGAGGCGTTCAGTTTCAACATGCCATTCTACTCGAGCCTTTATCATGTATTCTAGAATTTTCAGCATACAACAAGATAACGCAATAGGGCGATATGAAAAGCCTTTTGATGAACACTTACCAGGTTTCAAAATTGGAATAATAAGTTGTTGTCTCCATTTTATTGGGACCACAGAAGAATCGAGAACATTATTATATAATTTGAGAAGTTCAACGCGAAAGGAATGTGGGAAGTGTCTTATCATTTGATAAGAAATAAGATCTATACCAGGAGTAGAGTCTCGTGCATGACTGATAGCTAAAGACATTTCTTCCAGAGTAAATCTCTGAGAAAGCCAACTTGGTGACACAACTTTTTGTGCTTCCGAAAATACTTCACATTCTTGAGGAACGTACGGGGGAGCTAGTTTATTTACAAAATCTTCAATCCAATCAGTAGAAGAGCTAGACAATGATGATAAGCACCCTTTGAATCGACGTACAGCACTCCAAATTTGAGAAACAGGTGTTTCTGGTGAGAGTGAGGAACAAAACTCACGCCAACCTTGACGTTTTTTGCGCTGAAGAGTTCTTTTAGCTAATGCTTGAAGTCTCTTCAGTTCTAAAAAATTACCCAAAGACATGTTATACCTATACTCACGCATCGCTTTTTTCCTATCAGAAACTATTGAAGTACACTCATCATCCCACCATGGGAGACACTTAACTTGCTTACGTTTTGCCGTTTTCTTGGGGATAAGTTTATCTGCAACTGAGTACACTTCATTAGTTATAAATGATAGCATTGAGTTTGTATCTTCGAGTTCAAAAAAAGGAAAGCTAACCGCTTCCAAGGCAGTTTCAAAATCTTTCCAATCAACCTGTCTCAGATCGTAACCTCTTGGCTGCCGGTTCAGATAAATTGAGTGTAAGGTTCGTTCGAAAGCAAGAATAATTGGAAAATGGTCACTTGAGTGTGAGTCGTCTAAAACCGACCATTTAATTAATCCCGCTAAGTCCGACGTGCAAATAGATAGGTCGACTGCGTTTTGATTCTGTGTGGGGGGGACAAGACGGGTAGGTGAAACATCGTTAATTATGCATAAGTTAAGGCTATTCGTAAAGTCTAAGATAGCTCTACCACTAGAATCTGAAGAATTACATCCCCATGAAATTGAATGGGCGTTAAAATCCCCCAAAAGAATAAACGAAGATGAGAGCTTTGTAGTAATAGAATCGAAGTACGAACTATCAAAATGCATTTTTGGAGGGATATATATAGAAACAAAAGAGATTCCCGATATATCTATTGCAACAACTTGGTAATTTATGTGTGTTGGTATGGTGATGTGAGTGAACGGAATTTCTGATTTGATCAATAATGCTGTTCCCCCTCTACCATCAAGACGATCGTGTCGAACCGTCTTATAGCCAGGGATATTAAAAGTGAAATTTGGTGGAAGCCATGTTTCTGAAATTGCAGCTATGTCAACATTATGTTCTTGAAGTAATGATATAATTTCGGATTTGTTTGAAACAGCACTTCTGCTGTTCCATTGTAAAATAGTTGTTTTGAGTTAAGTATCCACTTCACCGCCATTTTTAATATTATGAATTAGAGAGTTAATTATAGGAATAAATGAAGCAGCGTTGGACGGTTGATATGAATTAGGATTTGATATCAAAGTAAGTAGAAGTTTAGCAATAGAATCAATTAGACTAGAAATATTTGATGGAACAAGTTCTGATGATGTTGAATTCGATGAATTGTTTTGGGAATAAGCATTATTTTGAAGAGCACAGCCATCCGCAGGATTGGACGCCTGTCCATTCCGATAAGAGAGAAGTGATTCATGTTCCTTTGAATTCCATGCCTGAACATGTCTTGAATTTACAGCAGTAGACTTTATAGGAGGCGAAACCATTGTGATGGGAGTTGAAACGCGTTTAATATTTTTGGAAGTTTTTTCCGCATAGCTAATGGTAGATGTGGGATGTAAATTGGAAGCTTCCTTGTACGTCACATTACCAGCGGCCATTGTATGCTTTATATTCTTTTGTCGAGTCAGTTCTGGGCATGAAAAACTAGAGGCACTGTGCGAGCCATTGCAATTTACGCATTTAATGTTTTCAGTCTGGCATACTTCTCCGAGGTGAGATTCCCCACATTTGTAACACCTAGGGATCGATCGGCATTGTGTTTTCGTGTGGCCAAAGCGGCAACATTGAAAACATAAAATAGTTGGAAAAATATATTGCTCCACTTTTAAAGAATTATGAAACAAATAAACGTTATTGGGTAATGTTTGCCCCTCGAAAGTCAAAACAATCGACTGAGATGGTTTCCATGTCACAGTTTCACAAGATTTATCTTTATAATTAAGACGTCGAGCCTTAATTACCTTACCACATCCATAAGGGACCTCGATTGACTCAATAATTTCTTCAATTGTAAGATCTGTGGACACACTTTTTACAATTCCTAATTTGGTTACTTTAAATGACGGTACATAGGCTGTCAGGGAGTTAGTAACGACAAAGTTTGATGTTAAAAAGTTGTTTGCTGCAACGGCAGTCTTAAATGTCAAGGAAATTTTAAATTTGTTTTCCACTCTCACACCTCCTAATATAATGTTACTAATTTTGTTGGTATATAAAAGTTTACCAAAAGTGATAGGATGAAGGGGTTTTGAAGATTCTTGGTATTGAACGAACACCAAGAATGGGCCAGAAGCATTATCCGAATAGGTAAATGATGGAGAGGAAAGGTCGGGAGCAGGGAAAGGAAGTTTGCATGGTTGCAAATCAGGGGAACTGGGTGCCCTGGGTCTTTTTCTATGCTCAAGATCAGGAGGATCCCCAGGATCCTCCATACTTAAGCCTAAAACAACGAAATGCGAAAAAGAACGCAGTCACAGAAATTAAATAAAAATAAATAATAATCAAAAATCGAAAACTTGTCAAACGCTCCTCCCTCGATGTCGAGTTATAACTTGACTAATCCAGTACAATGCACCGAAGAAATATTGTTACTCACACAAAATTGTACGCGCTGATAACAAAACACACAACCGTCCACTGTCGATGCTACGAGACAACTCTGAAATATAACTAGATGTCAACAATATTTTGAATTTGTCCAAATTTTTGTAGACAAGGACTGGATTTAACTCCCTGGGGAGTTGTTTCTATTAACATATTACAACAGAGATGAAGAACATTTAAGAGAAGGTAATATAGAAGTCCAGGCATCTACAGGGCTTATGACCTGTCAATGGCTGGTTTAAGTGGCCACATTACACGCTGTGTAACATTCACCATTCTGCCAATATTTGAACATCTATATTTCTTCAATTCTTTCATCTGTTGATGTTTGTGAAGTTAAATAGTTATTATAGGAGCAACAATTCATTAACAGGTCTAGGCATCTACATCTAACATCAACAGATAAAAGAATTGAAGGAATATAGATGTTCAAATATAGGCAGAATGGTGAATGTCACACAGTGTGTAAAGTGGCCACTTAAACCAGCCATTGACAGGTCATAAGCCCTGTAGATGCCTAGACTTCTATATTACCTTCTCTGAAATGTTCTTCATCTCTGTTGTAATATGTTAATAACTAGATGTGTTATAGACTTTATTTATTATACGAGTTAACGTTTCTTCTAGCTCCAGTATCGTCTGCATTGTGCCAGCGGTTCTCCTGTAGAACCGTCGTGTTTGTGGGAGGATTGTTCTGCTCCGCTGGCCTGGCTCTCACCTACTGGGCGACCTCACTATTGCACCTTCTCTTCACATTTGGAGTACTTACAGGTTCGATTCACCTGTCAGCATCACATTAGACTACTGTTCCATTATTTGGGACCCTTTTGAGTCCAACCACATCCTTAATATCCAGAGGATCTATCAAATCACTGCATTGGATTTAGTTACTGAGATGCGGGATTCGGGTGTGATTTTTGATCAGAAATCGTCTTTTATCAGTCACTTTAATGATATTAGAAGTAGATCTTTGAAGACGCTTGGGTTTATTTTGCGCATCACCAAAGACTTTAAAAATATAAACACTTAAAAAAATTTATACACCTCCTTGCAGTGGCGAGCAGTGAGTTTTTAAATTGGTAAGCTATGAAAATTCTGATAAAATGTCCATAGCGGTAGTATGGCATATAAAAAACAAGTCTATTTTATATTTAATCAATAATTCCTAACAAATGGCTCCAGCGGCTAATAGTTTCAGTAAAAATATTTTTAATGTAGCACAAACATTTGATTTAAAAAATACAATTTTAAAAAACATAATTGCAAAAAAAATTGGAACCCCTGTGGACTCGGACCCCCGCCTTCATCGTTAGAAAGCAACGACCCAACCGCGCAGCTATTTCGCGTTTTGGGCCAAGTGTCGAAAAAGTAATTAATAAACTGGATAATTCATTAGCGCACTAGTGCATCTTTGGTTACATCAGACTATTATAACTTGTCTTGAAATAAAACACTATTTCTTAATAAATGATAATAATTAAATAATTTTAAAGTATTCCTTACCGAGTACGATAGTTCACCGAACAAAACATAAGTTACGTTTTAAGAATCATTGTTTCATCGACTTTTATATCACATTATTATTCACAAAACGACATAAGTTATACATATTATAATTCTTCATATATACTTATTCTTAACACTATACACTAGTAACGTTTTTATCATAACTCTAACTAAATTTTAAAAGTTTAACCATTTAATATTATTAATTAATTATTTGATACTGAAGAATAACCTACAATTTTCAACTGTCATCGTATGCACAAAAACGAATTACAATAAAAAACAATTAGCGAATCTTTGATTTTTTTTTAAACACACCAAAGGATTTTTACTATATTATGGATTAAAATATCAATTCGTTTCGATTATAATATCAATATATTAATTTATTTTAAAGCAAATTTACTTTCAAACCACCGAAACATAAGTATGATCAATTACTGTCAATTACTTACTTATTATTGTAACTTTCGTGTTAAGACAAACAAAATATATTCGTTATCTCTTTCTCACACATAACGAGTGCGTATATTGTCACCTCCCTTAGACTGTCGTAAGTCAAATTGATGTATTTTAAAGAATACTAGCCCTTCTGAAAAAGTATTGAAATACTAAATTGCATTAATGAAAGCTGCAAGATTTTACTGTAATCGGAAGTGTAATTTTTCGAACGAGATTCTAAAGTTTT
Source organism: Micrasema longulum (assembly GCF_059751315.1). Taxonomy (NCBI): domain Eukaryota; kingdom Metazoa; phylum Arthropoda; class Insecta; order Trichoptera; family Brachycentridae; genus Micrasema; species Micrasema longulum. The sequence goes on from NW_028278820.1 coordinate 157,682, forward strand.
AGGTTAAAGACGTATTTGAATTAGTGATTTTAAAGTGAGCAGAGTAATCTCGTGTAATCCAGTAGTAATAATTTTGGCCAATAGAGGCGCAACTGGTCGCTGTGTGGAATAAAGGAATATTATAAATTTACTTACCCAAGAAAAGTAATATATTTTTTTGGTGATGTGTTTTTTCCTAATAATACTACAGTGTTATAAAACATTACTTACGATGTCAAAAAAATATGGTAAGCTGCATGTAATCGATTATAAGGAGCATTCGCCCCTGCCTCCTTGGAGAGAGGCATCTTGGAGTGTAATTCTACAATATGGAGCCCTAATTATGCCTCTCACCAAATTACCATGGAAAGAGTTCAGAATAAGTTTTTGAGATATGTTAATTAAATTAGGAATACGTAATGACTTTCGTAACTATGATTATTTATTAAATATATTAAATATGATTAAATTAAGGGACAGGAGAACTATTAATGATTTATTAGTTCTATTTAAAATCGTTAATTCAGTATTGGACAGCACTGAAATTTTGGCCCTCGTTGGTTTTAAAGTACCAGTTAGAGTGACAAGGCTAGTTCAACTTTATCACTGCAACAATCATATCTCAATATATTCTAGCAATTCAGTACTGAATCGTCTACATGCGCTGGGTAATAAATATTCGGATTTAGGTGACATATTTTTATTGAAATTTCCAGCTTATAAACAATTACTTGTAAAACATTTTAGTGTGGAATCAATATTTTAATTATGTTCTTTCTAAGTAGGCATTGAAAAAGTTGTTACTGTATATACTCCACTGTAAATACTTATGTATGTATGTAATGTAAAAGGTACTTGTACCGTTAATTCATGAAAAATAAAATAAAATAAAAATAAAAAATAAAATCGCCTCTCGACCTTAAATTAGTTGCCTTGGGTGGGATGGACAGCAGAAAATGGAGTCATAGAAATGTGAATGTTTTTTTATTAATTTATTTGACTTCTTGATTGTCTTTTTTTCAACATGATACTATTATTATTATTATTTAATTTAATTATTTGTACATAGGTAATGTTATTTTATTTTATTTATAAATCATATAACAAAAGTATTTTACAAGTATAATACGTTTGATTCACATTCCCAGGAGTTACAACAACTCAATTCGGGATATAAATAATATTAACATTTAGAAAATAGCACATTTTGAGAACAACAAAGAAACAAAGCAAGTTTAGCACCTTTATAAATAAATATATCACAACAATATATACGCCTAAAACCTTTTCGTACACAAGCGGAATAAATATATATAAAAAAACGCTTTTAAGAATAAAAAGTAGTGAATCTACTAAGGGAGATAAGGTCATTAACATCACATGCCATGCAGATGATGCTGCCATAGTGATGATGAGAACATATCCATCTCAGTTAGTAAACATCTGGATGCCTAAGAAATGTCGTATATTACCATGAATACATGATTATTGGAAACATAATTCGGATATACAAAACGTGTGTCAGACCAAATCATGGTGTATACAACAGAGGCGAGGATAGATAGAGAGAAAATAAAAAATACGATAAACCAAGTAGAAAAACTAAATAGAAAAACCAAATAACTGCTCAGAACGTCAGAGATGAAAGGACTAAAGGCAATCGCAGGGAAACCCAAAAGAGGCAGAATCCGGAGTCAAGAAGTTAGACGGCATTGCGATATCCAGTGCATAGTAAATAGATTATGGAGAGATTACGTCAATAATTCCATTAATGGACAGCTCCAAAATCCCCTATACCATTTCCCACGAAATCCCGACCGTTTGCCGTTATGTTAATTGCACATTACATGGGTAATGTTATTGTACAAAAACACTAAAGATCTATAATTAAAAAATAAATGTATTTGCATATAAAGTATCGTAAATCAATACTATTATTCAATGAGAAAATGGAAAAAAGAGGAAAGAGGAAAGGGGGAGAGATTAAGGAAGAGAAAGGAGATGTTTCTTCAGACGTGATTTAAACAGAGATACTGTAGTAGCATCTTTGATGGTGGATGGGAGATGATTCCACAGTCGAGCCGCATGGACACTATATGAGCTAGAGAAGAAAGAGGAATTGTGGATGGGTATTAAGAGACTGCTTCGAGAATCTGAACGAAGAGGTAAACCATGAACTGATAAGCGTTGATGTAGGTATACAGGAGTGTTAGGACTATGAGGTACAGTCAGTCGCGTGCACAGAGTTTTAAACTAGGGTAGGCAGTTGAAAAAAATGTACGTTTTATTTAAGTAATATATCTTACTAAATTTATAGTTATTGTTGAAATTACCTAAGCCCCATCGAATATCCAAATAAATGATACGTTTATATTATATGCTATGCAGATGATACGCAGATTTATTTTTATTGCAAACCAGGCGAGAGAAGTGTGCTTGTCAATTTAATTGATGGATGCATCAAGAAAATAGGAAACTGGATGGCTGAAAACAGACTAACATTAAACCCATCAAAAACTGAACAACTGTGGGTGGCTTCAGCCAGACGACAGAATTTGATCCAGGATACGGCTCTACCCAATGTAGGGAGTACCGTTTTACCCACCGTTAAACTACTGGGAGTTTTACTCAATTCTGACCTATCTCTTGACGCTCAAATTAGTAGAACGATAAGTTCATGCTTCTACCAGCTGAGACAAATTAAATGCATACGCAAAAATTTGCCGGTTGATGCCGCCCGTCAATTAATAAATGCGTTTGTAGTGTCTAGAGTCGATTATTGTAATGGTATCTATGCAGGTCTACCAATGAACAAAATGACTCGCCTACAATCTGTATTGAATGCCGCAGCGAGACTTATTTTCGGAATCTATAAGTTCAGTCATATCACTCCACTACTTCGGGAACTACACTGGCTACGTTTTCCACAGAGGGTCGAATACAAACTCTGTTGGCTTATGTATAAGTCACTGCACAACTCGGCTCCGGAATATCTAAGGGAACCATGTATATCAGATGAACTAGCTGACAGGCGTCTCACGCTTAGATCAGCTACGTCTACGGCGAGAGGAAAAGTTATTATACCTCTACGCAAACAGCGCACTAAATTTGGTGAGCGCGCATTTGCGGTCGCTGGCCCTATGGCATGGAATGCTCTCCCAGCAGAGGTGCGAGGCTGTGAAAGTGAAGTGATGTTTCGGAAAAAACTTAAAACCCACTTGTTCTCTAAATCATTTGAATAAATCCGTAGCACGTGACAACAAAATAAATTATTTTAATTAAATTACAAATTTAAAAGCTTCAATTAAATTAACTTAACAATAGAATCACCATGTAAAGCACCCTTGAGGTATTTTATTACGAGAATGGCGCTATATAAGTTATCCACAATAAATATATATTACAAGCCAAGTATTAAATATGTGAAGTGGCCGATAACTTTGTTTACAATTTTAAAAGAATAAAGTCCGTTTTTTATGTCAAAATTACGCGCCTTTCTTTTGTTAAATATTATGCTTTTGTAACATCATCATAAAAGCTATCAGAACGCTTTAAATCCAAAATGTATGCATTGATTAAACACACATTTCCGTCACTATCACAAGTTTCACAAAACTCCATTTCAATTTTTTCATTAACAAAATAAATACGGACTCTATTCTCGAATGTAAAAAAGATATAAATTTAAGGTTATTTATTATTTATCTGACATTCGACATTTGACTGTCTTTTGTAAAATAATAATAGAAAAAAACGCTAGATGTCAGTAAGTGTTCGTTTTTTTTGTTCTAAAACAATTTCTAAAAAAGGCACTGCCTAAAAACTAACCCATACATGCGTAATTACAACTGAAAAATAACTCACACACACACGCATCGATCATGTATACAACACTACACATGAAAAAAATAGGCATATTTAGTTCTTGCCTCTGCCGTTAGCGGCGCGCCGATCGGAACAAAATACGACTTTTACAAATAGTATATTTTATATTATTTTCTGTTATTGTTTTAATAAAATTCTAGTAGGGAAGCACTGCTTATGTGTTTATATGGAACGCACGCCACTAAGTACAGTGAACAGAAGTAAAATGGAGTGATAGTCTCTCCGCTGTCTAATTTTGAGCCATTTTAGTTGCCTACGATAGTCAGAAATGTGGTCATATTTCCTAAGACCAAAAATGTACCTTATGCATGTATTCTGAAGTCGTCCAAGTTTATCGAGTTGCTCACAGCTTAAATCAGTCATGGAAACATCAGCGTAATCTAGAATGGGTAGTAGTAATGCTTGTACGAGTGAGCATTTAGAATTAATGGGTAAGATATTTTGCAACCTTCTAAGTGAGTGTAGACTGAAAAGTATTTTGCGGCTTGATTCATTAGTATGAGCTCGCCAGCAGAAATATTCATCCATTAGTACTTCTAGATCTTTTATAGATTTCTTGTATTGGATATTGGTACCATTGACAATAAGAGGATTAAATGAAGACACGTCTATCTTACTAAGGAATCTTTGACTACCTGCAAACAAATCTTGTGTTTTAGATGGGTTTACAATTAAACCTTTTTTCTTCTTTCGTCCATGTCGACACGACAATTGTTCTAATGAATGGTGCAAAATCAATTGACTTCAACTTAACCCTGGATTACAAACGAACTCCGTTTAACCTGACCATTCGTCGATTTGAGAACAATTTATGAGGTGGATATTTCTAATTAAAAACATATGTTTTTTGAAAGCTTTCAAAAATAATATTCCTTTAATAAATGATGTTCAAATATGGGTAGAATAGCGAATGTTACACAGTGTGTAAAGTGGCCACTTAAACCAGCCATTGACAGGTCATAAGTCCTGTAGATGCCTAGATTTCTATATTACCTTCTCTTAAATGTTCTTCATCTCTGTTGTAATATGTTAATATAAACAGCTCCCCAGGGAGTTGAATCCAGTCCTTGTCTACAAAAATTTGGACAAACTCAAAATATTGTTGATAAATTACCTGGTCCATGAAGAAGTATACAAATTGAAAAAATAACATTTTCAGGCGTTGCCTAGTATGTAGGTGAAATAATTCAATTAGATGAATCTCACCAGCATAAATAAAGGTTTCAGCTCTTTAACTTCACAAACATCAACAGATGAAAGAATTGAAGAAATATAGATGTTTAAATATAGGCAGAATGGTGAATGTTACACAGTGTGTAATGTGGCCACTTAAACCAGCCATTGACAGGTCATAAGCCCTGTAGATGCCTAGACTTCCACATTACCTTCTCTTTAATGTCCTTCATCTCTGTTGTAATATGTTCATATAAACAGCTAACAGGGAGTTGAATCCAGTCCAGTATACAAAAATTTAGACAAACTCAAAATATTGCTGAACTATGACAAAGGCGTATGGTGGGTTTTGCGTGTTGGTGTAATTGGTGTCCTGACGAAGACATGGGTACGTCTCGAGACCGGCAGACGTAGAAATGTCGACAAGTGGTTTAATAGAAATATTTAATAGCATGCATTAAAAAATAAGTGGTTAAAAATGAAGATCTTTTATATTTATTTTAATTCATTACAATTATTTAATTACAGGAATCGGCGGAGGCCTTTCAACGACACCTGGGATTATAATCGTCTCTCAATATTTCGAGAAACACAGGTAATTATATTTCAACTACAGTAAAAATACTATATTTATTTATTTATTAACGGACATTGTCCATGTATACAATTTATAAGGTTTAAATATTACAATAAAATAATAGTTTAAAACATTTTTAAAAAAAGAAAGAAGCATTGACAAACATAAGGGACATCGAGACAAGATCTGGACTATTTATTTAGTGCTCGTTTAAACCGCTGTAAACTTAAACCAAAAAGTCCAGATCTTGTCTCGAGTTAACAATACGACAAAGACGGGTCATTGGAGAATTAAGGCCATAGTTTGTTCTATGCTGGTCGATGAACAGTACTTCATTGTTTCTCAATCTACCAGTCGGAATATTGAATTTGACTTGTCCCAGTAATGATGGAACATCGATTATACCATTTAGTATGCCGAACATATATATGGAGTCAATATTAGTTCTAGGTTTTTGTAGACTAGAAATATTTAACATTGACTCTATTTCAGCGTAAGAATAATTATCTCTCTCTAGTCCGAGCATCCACGCTATTTTTCGAAGCGAGCGATGTTGGACTGATTCAATGTGATTTATGCGATTGACATAGAATGGAGACCAGCCCACTATTCTAGGAGGCATATTCTAGAAGAGGGCGAACAGTCGAGCAATAAAGAGTTTTGATTGTACGGACATGAGTAAAATCAGAGGATATTCTGTTAATGAAGCCAAGTAATTTCAGTGATTTATTTACTGACTTAATACATAGTATTATAATATTGATGTTTTTTGTTGATATTTCTTGATAAAACTCCATAGTTAATGATTATGATAAAATTATAAATAAACTTATCAATGAAACTTCATGGTTTGGTTTTACTTTTCATTATTTTGACTAAGCTTTTGCCTAAGTAGGCATCTTCAAAACTGGTGAACTGTTTACAACGTTTACAGCTTTTACACTATTTTTAACATGTTTTGAAGATAAGATCAAATAAGTATTTTAACAGGGGACAGAAACATAAATATTTATAACGGCTAAACAGTTCATTTTTGGGAGTATTTGGACCGAAATTGGTATTAAGCTTTTATTATTTAAAAGGTGGTAATTAAACCCTGTGAAATCCGAAACAACGATGATCAGTATGAGCAAGAAGACATATTGGCATACTAAATCATTTTTTTGGAACGTATAAAATTTAAAAAAATTAAATATCAAAAAAGCAAATGGTTGCTTACCTCTGCAGGGGAGAAACGAGGAGGGTTAGGGGGGAGTCTGGTACTGCGCCACGCTCCCCTCTCTTCTCCCCTGCGAAGTAAGCAACCATTTGTTTTCTTAAATATTTTATTTTTGAAAATTTTCTTTGTTCTAAATATTTTTTTAAATATGCTAATATGTCTATTTGACCATACTGATCATTGTGTGTTCGGTTGTGACAGGGTTTGAAGAACACCCTGTTTTATTAAATGCATGAATAAATAAATATAATTACCATTAATATTATGTTAATAAAAAATTGTATAAAACCACTCACCGACTTATCTGTCTACCGGTTTCGAGACGTAACCCGTCTCGTCGTCAGGACAACAACACTACACCAACCACCGAGGGTTAATGCTACGCCACCACCGAGGGGTGGTGGCGTAGTGAAGCATGTGTCTAACCTCCATGTCGATTTTATATTTTTGCAAATTTACTATGGTGAAGGTGTGTAGTGGTATTTGCATGTTGGTGACGAAGAGACGGGTTACGTCTCGAAACCGGTAGACAGATAAGTCGGTGAGTGGTTTTATACAAATTTTTATTAACATAATATTAAAATGTTGGACCACAAAGTTAATGCTTTGAATATTAATAATATAATTACCATTCACCATCTTTGAAAAAGTTCAAAAGGTTTGTTCCATAGGAACAATACCCTACACTAAATATATCAGATACGTGGGAATAACCATTGCCGAGTTCATGAAGTCTATTTAATACGGCATTACAAGTATACACTGTCCGTGAATTGTCGCTAAAAAACGGTGGCAGCTGTCTAGTCATTCTTCCAGGCGCCCTGAAGTTGATGAGAGATAACAGTTCAGGGCAATCCCATTTTGAATTTACATTTTTGAATGAATTTAAAAGGTACATTTATATTTATTTATTTATTTAATTTTACAATACGCCCAAGGGGCATTTACAAATAATATACAGGTAAGTACAAACATAGTGCGTAAAAATTTAAAAGATAAACAACGCTTTTTTGTATACATTTAGAAACAATAAGAAGCATAATGCCATGCAAAATAAAAAGTGAAACTTTACATAGTAAAAAAGAAAAAAAAATGGAAATAATAAAAGTAATTGAATTAAAAAGCAAATTGTAAATAACTTGTAAAGAATTCAAACAAAAAAATAAATACATTTTCATATACTTATAAGTATAAAAAAATGGTATCATTAAATTATTGTTAAAAACAAATAATGAAAATTAGTTTACCGTAAGTATATATGTGAAAATAATATAATATACGGTACACTAAAATATTTGATAAATTAATATCAGAAAGAGATAAGATAATAATAATACACATCAAAAACAGAGAAAGAATTGTATGAAAAAGAAAGTTTTATTACGACATTAATAATTAGTTTCAAACAGTGCATTTAACTCTTGTGTAGCTGTGATGTCACACTAGTCGACATAGGACACAAGATTTGATATTTCTCTCTTATTTTTTAAAATTATGAATTCGTATTTTTCGTAATCTTCAAATGGACGTTTTCACACCCGATTTGGAAAGTAAAATTTGTATCACTATGCTAAATGTAAATACAAAAAAATATTTAACCTTGCTACGCGAAGCATGAATGTCCGCTAATTCAGCAACACATATATACAGATACTTTATTCAAGACAGAGCACGAAGATAGAAGTCATAACTAGGAAGACTGAGACGCTGTTCTGCGGGGGGTGTCATCTAAAATAGATTTAGTCTTCAGTCGGTTAATGACAATGATGGGGGACGCACGCGCGTAACATGAGCGGCGTATTTGTGATTTTCAATTAATTTTACCGAAACAGGATTAAATTATATGTTTATTCCCATAAATTATGGAAAAGGAGTTATTAAATAGTAGTCTCCATGTTTTCCATTTTTTTCAAATGTCTGCACTTTAGAATATTCCGTCTTTTACTAGTGGTAACACGATGTTACATCACCGCGCGCAAAGGGATTATTTACCACAGTCTTTTAAGAGTTAAGAACGTTTTAAAATGGATAATTGTCGTGTTGAAAATGTCTACATCGCAAGTAAATTTGTTGGCTAAGGAATGTAAACGCGGAATGGGGGAGTGTCGTGCGTAGTTAGTGGCTGCGTATGTACTCGTAGTTGCAAACAGCTCCGTACTTCTAGTGACTCGATTTGGTATTTTGAAGTTAATGAGATTCAGGAGTTCACAACAATCGAGCTCCGAATTAAAAATTTGAAATAAAAAATAATTTTAAATTTTTTATATACTTGAATAACCAAAACTGATTTCAAAACAATTTATAATTTCAGAGCTTTGGCCAATGGGATCTGCGTGAGTGGAACTGCAGCAGGAAGTTTTGTTTTCCCCATGGTCTTGGAGCATTTGGTTGACAGATATGGATTTCATGGAACCATCCTACTCCTAGGTAAGCTTCAAGTGTTTTTCCTCGAGCCCTAAGAAATGCCTCATGCGTTGTGTTATTTGTGAGCGTGTAATTAATGCCATTTGCGCAATGGACAAATATGTTTGGTAAGTTATTAGATTTAAATTTATCGCAAAAGAAAGGGAAAATAGTTATTTGAAGAGAATACGGATGTCAATTCAATCAAATTAAATTCAACATATTACAACAGAGATGAAGAACATTCAAGACAAGGCAATATGGAAGTCTAGGCATCTACAGGGCTTATGACCTGTAAATGTCGTTTAATGTTTATATCTTTTTAATTTATGAAAACTTAATTGGTCTTTTTATGTTAAAAAAATTTTGTTTTTAGTACTTTTTTTGTATGACTGTATGTTTTCTAAATAAAATAAAATAAAAAAAATAAATAAAAAAAATGGCTGGTTTAAGTGGCCACTTTGCACACTGTGTAACATTCACCATTCTGCCTATATTTGAACATCTATATTCCTTCAATTCTTTCATCTGTTGATGTTTGTGAAGTTAAAGAGCTGAAACCTTTAATTAAGCGGGTGAGATTCATCCAATTGAATTATTTCACCTACATACTAGGCAACGCCTGAAAATACAGTCCTTGTCTACAAAAATTTGGACAAACTCAAAATATTGTTGATTAATTACCTGGTCCATGAAGAAGTATAGAAATTGAAAAAATAATAACAACATCAACAGATGGAAGAATTGAAGGAATATAGATGTTCAAATATAGGCGGAATGGTGAATGTTGCACAGTGTGTAAAGTGGCCTCTTAAACCAGCCATTGACAGGTCATAAGCCCTGTAGATGCCTAGAATTCCATATTGCCTTCTCTTGAATGTTCTTCATCTATGTTGTAATATGTTAATATAAACAGCTCCCCAGGGAGTTGAATTCAGTCCTTGTCTACAAAAATTTGGACAAACTCAAAATATTGTTGATAAATTACCTGGTCCATGAAGAAGTATAGGAATTGAAAAAATAACATTTTCAGGCGTTGCCTAGTATGTAGGTGAAATAATTCAATTATATGAATCTCACCCGCATAAATAAAGGTTTCAGCTCTTTAACTTCACAAACATCAGTTAGTTAGAGTTAGAGAAGAAAGAGGAATTGTGGATGGGCATTAAGAGAGTGCCTTGAGAATTAGAACGAAGAGGTAAACCATGAACTGATAAGCGTTGATGAAGGTATATTGGAGCGTTAGGACTATGAAGTACATTGAACAGAAATGAGAGGGTGTGATAGTCTCTCCGCTGTCTAATTTTGAGCCATTTCAGTTGCCTACGATAATCAGAAATGTGGTCATATTTCCTAAGACCAAAAATGTACCTTATGCATGTATTCTGAAGGCGTTCAAGTTTATCGAGTTGCTCACAGCTTAAATCAGTCATGGAAAATCAGCGTAATCTAGAATGGGTAGTAGTGATGCTTGTACAAGAGTGCATTTAGTACTAATGGGTAAGAATTTTTGCAACCTTCTAAGTGAGTGTAGACTGAAAAATATTTTGCGGCTTAATTCATTAGTATGAGCTCGCCAGCAAAGATGTTCATCCATTTGTTATCCTATATTGTTTTCATTGTACAAATTGATTGCAAAAATCATAAATTAGTATAAAAATGAGTTGTGATTTATTTGAACTTGTTAATTCTTCTTTTAGGAGGGGGTATGCTGCATGTTTGTGTTAGTGCTGCTCTGTACAGAACACCCCCCACCATTCCATCTTCCGGGGATTCGACATCTGACTCTGCCTTACCAGAAACTACCACCGACAGTAACATAACCGAAGGAGGCGTATTATTAAAAGACGAGATCGCTACAAAAGACAACCTCAACTTAGGTAACTAATTCAATAGGGTATTTTCACTCGGGAGGAATATCGGATTTAACCTACTCTACAAATAAAAGATTTTTTAAAGATTCTCCTAGTGTTTATATAAGCCCTTATAATTCATATTTTCATTCATTATTTTCGTTTCGAAAATAAGGTCTTTCGAAAACGATCGTTTCGTAAGTTGGTAATAAATTTTGTCACAGAAGTTCACGAGTAATGCATTCATTTTAATGTTGGTAATGCCACAGGCCACAGATAGAAATATAAGGAGAGTTGTCTATGCGTATTATCTTAAGTTCCCCCCTTACCCACTCCACACTCCAGTTCCAGGAAAACGGATTTCATCTTGCATCTCGAATTTCTTTTATTATTTTATGGTTTTCAATCTCTTCTAAATATGAATTTATTATGGTAATGATAAATTGAATTATCAATTTATCATGAAAATTATAAATCATAACTCGTAGCGTTTGATAAGTGACAGAACATCGTAAATGTAAACAATCAACACATAGAAAAAGGAAGTTATCTACAATACTCTATCAAATCCATAGACATTGATGAAGAAAAATCCGATGAGGTCACAAAACATCCGAAGACGTCATACTTGATGACGTCACGAATTGTCTGTTTTTGGCACCATTCAAATTACTAGAATTTAATCTTTTATATCTCTCTTATTTTTTAACAGATTTTAATAAAAATAGTACAGATCGGCTTGTGATTTTTCAGACTAATTTATTAGCCAATAAAAAAATCCACGATAATTGCCCATTGCACCTTCAAGACATATTGCGCGCTTATGCGCTGACCATTTCACCACGAGGCCGACCACGTTTCACTAGCTGATACTAATTTTGAAATATGATCATAATTTCAATTAAAAAAACTGAATTGAAAGTTCTTCATGTTGAAAATAAAATATTTAAATTAGACAACTTAGACATCTTAGAAATTAAAAGCGATTTATGATAAGAAAAAAAACAAATTAAGAATATTTTTTACTTATATCTAGTAGTTGGAACAATAGGCATAATCCCCCAGTCTACACACGTGCGTTTCCAGAAATTCTCCAGCAGCCTAGTGGTCCACATGGTGACGATATCTACCTACTGTCTACAAAAGATTCTCTACGGACATCTATCTCCCTTTGTTAACCATGGAGTTGATACAGTGCTTTATTTATGTAGTTTTTTATTGCTTAGTTCTAGGCATGAACACTTGACAAACTTACTACTATGCTCTATTTTTTATAAATTTATTGATATCATTCTAACTTTGCTAGAATTCCTCTCGTCCATGCGCTTTGTAGCTGCACGGTGATTGGTTATCTAGCTTTCATATACCAACTTAAAAATACCTAAATTTTATAAATGGGGTCTAGAATTCCAATCATCTATGCGCTTAGTAGCTGCAAGACGTGTTGTAATCTTACTCCTTTTTATTATTCATATTATTTTTATTTTTTTTTAGTATCATTAATACACTAAATTTATTTGTCAATTTTTAAAATGTGTAAATGGGGGCTAAATTTCTAACTGTCTATGCGCTCTGTAGCTGCAAGACGTCCTGTAATCTAGCTCCTATCTGTTATAATTTTTTATTGATCTTAATTGAAAACGAGGAACTAGAATCCCAACCGTCCATGCGCTTTGTAGCTGCAAGACGTACTGGGATATTTATTAATTGTACAGCGCCCTTGAGGTGATTTTCACAAAAATGGCGCTATATAAATTATCCAACTATATATATATATATATTTAAAAGTTGTACCTATCTCTCTTTACACTTTCCATCTTTAGAAGAACAACATGACAAAAAGACGCTTTTAGCTCTGTAATATGTCGGACGTAATACAATATTTTTAATCAGTTTTAGAATAAAAAAGGGTATTATTCTTTGGTTTATTTTACATTGATAAAGAAGTGTGGTGAACCCTTTTGTTGAAATAAAATGTTTAGTTTGACTTGCCGAGCAGAGAGAGCAAAAAGCTAACTGAACCGAAACCGACACGGGACGAGGAGAATAACAAACATTGGAAGTTGGGAGCATAGATAATGTAGAACTATTAGTTGGGAGATTACAGGTTGGGTAGGATAGGTGGATCTTCATCCACTGGCGGTCCATCCAGCCGCAAACCACTCAATCCCACCGACCACTCGCGCAACCAGTATGATTGAAAAATAATGTATTATTTTCTGTTACAGATGGCGTGAAATTGGAAAATAGATTACAGACGCTATTTTTAAATGAAATGTTGATAAATAAAAAGAATTCGCTGATGTCATCAGAATCTAGTAAACTGCATGACGAGGACTTGAAGATAATGGCCCACAGAAATAATCTCATTTGCGAAATTTATCACCCGAGTCTCCTAGAGGTAAAAATTTTTTTATTTGAAATTCTTCAGTGACACATGTTTTTAAGTCAAGCTGGAGCCAGAAAGAGTAAAGAAAGAAAATGCTTCTCCTCTGTGTTGCAACAAATTTAGATTTAAATAACTCCCTAGAAGGGAAATCCAGCCAGTCTGCAAACATTTAGACATACCCAAAACATTCATCATCATCATCATTCCCTACCACGCCCAGTGTAATCGCGGCGTATCTTGATCATTTTTGTTCCATGAGGTAAGATGATCAGTCTTACGCTTCAGGTGCCAGTCCAGGGACTATGAAATATTCTAGTGTAAAAACACTCTTTAAAATAAATAATAATTACTACCTCAAGACAAGAGCTGGTCAATCTTAGTTCTGTGTTTTTTTTTGGGTTTCGAATTAAATGTCAAGGTCACGTCGAAACCTGGCTGGCGGTTAAAAAATGACTAAATTCGCGTTGAGCATGAGTTAAGTGTCAAAATTTTAAAATGCTCGGGGTAAAACGCGGGCTGACTTTTCTTAATAAACACATATTCTTGTATTTTCTCCATGGATTATGGTACTAAAGTAGTGATTTTGCATCATTTTGATTTGAGCGCGACGAGGCCTCTTAGCCAATCGCATGAGGAGATAAAGCGAAAAACCAACCCTTATTTAGAATATATAAATTTATAAATAAACGTGGAATAAACCTATATCATCATCATCATCATCATTCCATTTCCGCACACAATGGTGCTCAGGGCACTGCATTGGCACACCAATCGCAGCGTATCTTGATCATTTTTGTCACATAAAGGTAAGATAATCAGTCTTACGCTCCAGGTGCCAGTCCAGGGACAATGAAGTATTCTAGTGTGAAAACATTCTTTAAATAAATATTTTATGTCAACCTTGTCGGGAATCGAACCCGAGACCTCTTGCATGGTAGGCAAACGTGCTGATTATACTACGAGGCCGTCAAAACTTTGATGTACTAAAAAATATTTTTACAAAAACTAACTAATTTGAACGACGTCACCAGTTCATACGCATCAACCAATGATAAGAAAGTTGTGGGAGATTTCCGGTTTACGGTAAGACAACGGACCAATTGGCAGAATTGACCGAGAAGAAGCGAGAGCGAATTTGAGACGTCACATTTGGAGTTATTTCTGAAATACAAAACTTTAAAAAATCATAGCGCTAATAAAACGGTATTTAAAAACCAAGATGAAGAGCATTTTTTTAGACACTTTTGTCATTGGCTGGTTTAAACTAGCCAATGACAAATCATAAGCCCTGTGGATGCCTGGACTTCAATATTACCTTCTCTAAAATGTTCTTCATCTTGGTTGTAATATGTAGTATGTAATATAAGCAGTTGAATCCAGTCCTTGTCTACAAAAATTTGGACAAACTCAAAATATTGTCGAAATTAAAAAAAAATAATTTTTTCTTAGTTATCAAAAATTTTAACAAATAAAAAAACCTCTGAACATCCTCATCATGATGCTCTTCCTCAACAGGTGACGAAGCCCTCGCAGAATAGGCGGGATTCTGTGGACTCCGAAGAGATGAACGACGTCCTGGGGGAAGCTAAGCGGTGGAACACCAGGTCCAGTGGCCGGCTGCACAGTGTGGAGGATCTTAGTACGGACTCCACTTGTGTTTACAAGTCCCGTTGCAGACACCGGCCAATATCAAGGTTCCAATGATGGCGTTTTATCAAATTATTAAAATCATAACACATTTATTTATTTGTTTGACAAATTGTAGTCTGCGTTGCTTTACGAGCTTTTTAACTCGTCACGTTGCCAATGCAGACTGTAGATATAAGTTATTTATTTATTTAACTTTTTGTACATAATGTTATTTGTACATTGGCGGGCTTATTGCCAAATGGCAATTTCTTCCAACCAACCAATAAAATAAAAGTTTTATTTTTATAATTCAAGTTACAGAACATATTCAATAGAATAATAAAATAAAAAGATTAAAAAGTTAAAAATATATAAAAATAGAAATAAACGTATTTGTTTATAAATTACCTTAAATCAAAACTATTACTCAATGGGAAAAAGGAAAAAAAGCGGAAAGAGGAAAAGGGAAAGGAGGAGAGATTAAGGAAGAGAAAGGAGATGTTTCTTCAGACGTGATTTAAACAGAGATAATGTAGTAACATCTTTGATGGTGGATGGGAGATGATTCCACAGTCGAGCCGCATGGACACTATATGAGTTAGAGAAGAAAGAGGAATTGTGTATGGGTATTAAGAGAGTGCCTTGAGAATGAGAACGAAGAGGTAAACCATGAACTGATAAGCGTTGAAATTTTTCACACAGGTATATAGGAGCTTTAGGACTATGAAGTACATTGAACAGAAGTGAGAGGGAGTGATAGTCTCTCCGCTGTCTAATTTTGAGCCATTTCAGTTGCCTACGATAATCAGAAATGTGGTCATATTTCCGTAGACCAAAAATGTACCTTATGCATGTATTCTGATGTCGAAGTTTATCGAGTCGCTCACAGCTTAAATCAGTCATGGAAACATCAGCGTAATCTAGAATGGGTAGTAGTAATGCTTGTACAAGGGTGCATTTAGTATTAATGGGTAAGAATTTTTGCAACCTTCTAAGTGAGTGTAGACTGAAAAATATTTTGCGGCTTAATTCATTAGTATGAGCTCGCCAGCAGAGATGTTCATCCATTAGTACTCCTAGATTTTTTACGGATTTCCTGTACTGAATATTGGTACCATTGACAATAAGAGGATTAAGTGAAGGTATGTCTAGCTTACTAAGCAATCTTTGACTACCTGCAAACATAATTTGTGTTTTAGACGGGTTTATTAGTAAACCATACTCTTTTGTCCATGTTGACACGCAATTTAGTGTATTAGACATCGATTCTATTGCTTCGCTGGCTAAGTTAGAAGTTAATGAAAAGAAAGCAAATAACTGCCGATATGTACAGAAAAATAGATTTATATTATCTGCAGAAGCCGTATTTAGCAAGCGACTTGCCCTATCAATGGGTGAAATCTTCTGAATCTGAAAAAAATAAATATTTTATTAAGTTTTTACATTTTTTTTTAATATTTTTTTTTTGCACCACAACAGGCCAGGAGTTCTAATTACAGTGGTGAATTACATCACAGAGCACCCAGGCTTGAGAAAAATCACATTTTAATTTTTGTGTCCTCACCGGGAATCGAGCCCGGAACCTTCCGTGCGTGGGTCAAGCGTCTTGACCACCACACCACGAAGGCCGCCGAAGTCAAGGAATAACCCGCTAAGCCTCTATTTCAGAGGCTTGTCAGCAGGCGGGAAAGAGGGGACATGGAAGGAGGTGATAAAAAATTCACCACAACACCCAGACCGATTGAGAAAAAATCTGTCATGGATTTTTTTCTTGCAACGGGCGGGAGTCGAACCTGCGACGCCAATTTCACAGTCGGCCGTCTGACCAACTGCGCCACGACGCACAAAAAGGATTTGGAAAACAGTGGACTTAGGAACCAAAGTCATTATTTCGATTTTTTTTTAATTGTTTGTTGTAGAAAATTTAATTTGTTACAATATTTGTAATGTTCAATTTTTCGTTATTTTGAGTCTAACACGGTTTAAAAAAATATAAACGAAAAAAATGTATTAAGTAAGATTGAATATATATTTTTTCTCGATGCGTTTTAAATTGTTAGCAACAAAACCATTTGTTTATTAACGTTTGTAATTAGTTATTTATGCTCATATTTTTTTCTTTCATATACACTTGCAACCTTGGCGTTAAATCGCAGTTGAATTTTCAACATACATTTTTTTCGTTTGTATTTTTTTAAACCATGTTAGACTCAAAATAACGAAAAATTGAAAATCACAAATATTGTAACCAATCAAATTTTCTACAACGAGCATTTTTTTAAAAATCGAAATAATGACTTTGGTTCCTATGTCCACTGTTTTTCAAATCCGGACCACTGTGCGACGCGCGACGCCTGTCATTAGTGCGCGTGCTTCTGGGTGTGTAAAACAGTGCGTGAGATCTCGCTCTAATTAAATTAATTATGGATAACTTATATAGCGCCATTTTCGTAATAAAATACCTCAAGGGCGCTTTACATGGTGATTCTATTGTTCTATTGTTGTTCTATTGTTGTGTGGTGGTTCTCTAGTATAATTATAGGGAATATACAAACTTATCGCCGAACATACAAAATATTTTTAACGTTAAAATGAAAATACCCTTTTAAGTGATTCTCTGAGCCTCGATTATGAACGCTATCTTCATCTGTATATATCGAGGCGGTATACTTAACGTCTGTGCTATCTGTATCTACCTCGGTATGTTCTTTGTACTTGCCGTATCCACATCATACGATCGAAACAAGCCAATGGAATGAGCGCAAATAATTAGTCCACGTTCCTTACGTCATTAACATTTAAAATAATTCACATACATCAACAATATTTTGAAATTGTCCAAATTTTTGTAGACAAGGACAGGATTCAACTCCCCGGGGAGCTGTTTATATTAACATACTACAACAGAGATGAAGAACATTTAAGAAAAGATAATATAGAAGTCTAGGCGTCTACAGGGCTTATGACCACTTACAATGTAAAGTGGCCACTTAAACCAGCCATTGACAGGTCGGTCATAAGCCCTGTAGATGCCTAGACTTCTATATTACCTTCTCCTTAATGTTCTTCATCTCTGCTGTAGTATGTTAATATAAACAGCTCCCCGGGGAGTTGAATCCAGTCCTTGTCTAAAAAAATTTGGACAAACTCAGAATATTGTTGATAAATTACCTGGTCCATGAAGAAGTATAGAAATTGAAAAAAATAATATTTAAAAAAAAAAATATTTTAAAATAAATATTACCTTCTCTTAAATGTTCTTCATGTCTGTTGTAATATTTATTTATTTAATTTTACAATACGCCCAAGGGGCATTTCAAAAAAAATATACAGGTAAGTACAAACATAGTGCGTAAAAATTTAAAAGATAAACAGCGCTTTTTTGTATACATTTAGAAACAATAAGAAGCATACTGCCATGCAAAATAAAAAGTGAAACTTTACATAGTAAAAAAGAAAAAAAATAATAAATGGATATAATAAAAGTAATTCAATTAAAAAGCAAATTGTAAATAACTTGTAAAGAATTCAAACGAAAAAATAAATACATTTTCATATACTTATAAGTATAAAAAAATGGTATCAACAAATAATGAAAATTAGTTAACAGTAAGTATATATATGAAAATAATATAATATACGGTACACAAAAATGTTTGATAAATTAATATCAGAAAGAGATAAGATAATAATAATACACATCAAAAACAGAGAAAGAATTGTATGAAAAAGAAAGTTTTATTACGACATTAATAATTTGTTTCAAACAGTGCATTTAAGAACGTTTTAAAATTGATAATTGTCGTATTAAAAATGTCTATTTCACAAGTAAATTTGTTGGCTAAGGAACGTAAACGCGGAATTGGAGAGTGTCGTGCATAGTTAGTACCCACGTATGTACTCGTAGTTGCAAACAACTCCGTACTTCTAGTGACTCGATTAGGTATTTTGAAGTTAATGAGATTCAGGAGTTCACAACAATCGAGCTCCGAATTTAAAATTTTAAATAAAAAAAGGAGGTCATTTATTTTTATGTTAATATAAACAGCTCCCCAGGGAGTTGAATCCAGTTCTTGTCTACAAAAATTTGGACATACTCAAAATTTTGTTGTTACTAAAATGCGCTTTATTATTTTAGGTCTCTTTATATAAAACCACCCCTGGATTTAGTCCAGACTCTCCCAAACAAGTTGTCAAATAATTCTTCAGAAGGGGGTGGAAGTAACAGTATGGATGTCGAACGGGTTGACGGAGATTTAGTACTAGGGGATGCCAAAAGGACTTGCTACGACAGAATAACGAGGCAAGTATATTTATCAACTCCCTCAAAGGACTGTGGTAAGTAATTTCCTTGTGCTCGGTGATGCGACACCGTATTTATTTATTTATTAACGGACATTGTCCATGTAAACAATTTATAAGGTTTAAATATTACAATAAAAGAATAGTTTAAAACATTTTAAAAAAAAAGAAAGAAGCATTGACAAACATAAGGGACATCGAGACAAGATCTGGACTATTTATTTAGTGCTCGTTTAAATCCTTGTAAACTTAAACCAAAAACGTCCAGATCTAGTCTTGAGTTAACAATACGACAAAGGCGGGTCATTGGAGAATTTAGGCTATATTTATTTATTGTTGATAACTTATATAGCGCCATTTTCGTAATAAAATACCTCAAGGGCGCTTTACATGGTGATTCTATTGTTAAGTTAATTAAATTGAAGCTTTTAAATTTGTAATTTAATTAAAATAATTTATTTTGTTGTCACGTGCTGCGGATTTATTCAAATGATTTAGAGAACAAGTGGGTTTTAAGTTTTTTCCGAAACATCACTTCACTTTCACAGCCTCGCACCTCTGCTGGGAGAGCATTCCATGCCATAGGGCCTGCGACCGCAAATGCGCGCTCACCAAATTTAGTGCGCTGTTTGCGTAGAGGTATAATAACTTTTCCTCTCGCCGTAGACGTAGCTGATCTAAGCGTGAGACGCCTGTCAGCTAGTTCATCTGGAATGCATAGTTCCCTTAGGTATAGTTTGTTCTATGCTGATCGACGAACAGTACTTCATTGTTTCTCAATCTACGAGTCGGAATATTGAATTTTACTTGTCCCAGTAATGATGGAACATCGATTATACCATTTAGTATGCCGAACATATGTATGGAGTCAATATTAGTTCTACGTTTTTGTAGACTAGAAATATTTAACATTGACTCTATTTCAGCATAAGAATAATTATCTCTCTCTAGTCCGAGCATCCACGCTATTTTTCGAAGCGAGCGATGTTGGACTGATTCAATGTGATTTATGCGATTGACATAGAATGGAGACCAGCCCACAATTCTAGGAGGCATATTCTAGAAGAGGTCGAACAGTTGAGCAACAAAGAGTTTTGATTGTACGGACATTAGTAAAATCAGAGGATATTCTGTTAATGAAGCCAAGTAATTTCAGTGATTTATTTACTGTAGTGTACCGCAAGCAAAAGACGGAATATTCTAAGTTCAGACATTAACCTAGCCGGACCGAAGGGGGGATTTGAATCCCCCATAGACCGATTGGTCAATTTCATTTTATGTACAAAAGCATTCGGCAAACTACAAAGATAAATTAAATACACAAATGAGGAAAATACGCGTACGCCAAAACATGAATAAATTATTGCACGGTTAAAAACACTTCCAATGTTTTATTCTCCTGACGCCATATACAAGTGGGCGCTGGGGTCGTTTGGTCCCCCCGTTCGGATCATGAATAATTTTTTAATGAGGGAAAGGGTTAAAAAAAACATGCAGACACATTATTTAATAATTCCTTTTTTATATTTCATAAAAATAAAAATATAAACATATTACAACCGAGATGGAGAACATTTTAGACAACATGATGTAGAAGTCTGGGCAATTACAAGGCTTATGACATGTCATTGGTTGGTTTAAGTGGCCACTTTACACACTGTGTAACATTCGCCATTCTACCCATATTTGAACATCTATATTCCTTCAATTCTTTCATCTGTTGATGTTTGTGAAGTTAAAGAGCTGAAACCTTTATTTATGCGGGTGAGATTCACCTAATTGAATTATTTCACCTACATACTAGGCAACGCCTGAATTATTTTTTTAAAAGTTCTATATTTCTTCATGGACTAGGTGAATTTATCAACAATATTTTGAGTTCGTCCAAATTTTTGTAGACGAGGACTTGATGAAAGAATTGAAGGAATAAAGATGTTCAAATATGGACGGAATGGTGAATTAACATAACCACAGTGTGTAAAGTGGTCAATTAAACCAGCCTCAGACAGGTCATAAGCCCTGTAGATGCCTAGACTTCTATATTACCTTGTCTTCAGCTCTGTTGTAATATGTTGATATTAACAGTTCCCCAGGGAGTTGAATCCAGTCCTTGTCTACAACAATTTTGACAAACTCAAAATATTGTTGATAAAAATATGATTGTATTTTACCTTTCTCATCATCACCATCATCACAATTTCATGTCCGCTTCCTAGTTGGAGTATATGGTATCCACAAAGAGCTTCCGTGCATCTCTATCGGCTGCCAGCTCCTGTGCGTCCTCCCAGGTCGGGTTTTCGTCCCGAAGTTCTGATATAAACTGCCGACGATCAGTCAGCAGTGGACGTCCAGGACGTCGAGAACCTGATAACTTGTAAAGTAGGCAAGCGTGGTTAAGAGTCTCAGGAGGCATACGCAGTATATGGCCGAGCCGACCGTATCAATCGGCTAGTGTCTCGGACTCACGGACCAAAGGTCCGTGGTTCGAATCCCACTCTACCCCAATTTGATTCCATTTTCTAATAGTGAGTTTTTTACAACTCGTTGAAAATGGCCCTCAAAATTAAATATTTGGGTAAATCATAAGAACGCAAATATTTCTTTTATAAAAAAAACAAAAAAAAAATCACCTCCGCTGCGTCCGTTCTCTTATTACTTCGTTCCTAACACCAAAGATTCTTCTGAGACACCTTTTCCTAAAACTCAGTATTTTGCTGCTTTGGGCCGTAGAGGAGAACAGGCGTTATAAAGGCGGCATTTTGTTTTCACCGAGTAAATAGTTCCCTTTCTTTTTTTACAAATAAAAAAATCATATCCTCTATGAGGCCAAGAGCCCCGTGTTTAGTCAATGGAGATATGTTGCATCTGATGTTACACTGTAGTGCCCAATGAACCATCGTTGAGAATGAGGGTATGATCATTGATCATGTTGGTGATGGTGAAATTAACTGTCTTTTTTTTTTTTCAGATATTTAGATGTGTCTCTTCTTCAGGACACACGATTTTTACTACTTACGGCCTCAGTTGTGCTGATGTCTACTGGATCGCCGTATCTTCTATATTATCTGCCTGCTCACACGCTGATGATTGGACATTCTAAAGCCGAAGCAGGTAAAAATATAAAAAAAAGACGTTGCAACAGGTTATCTTCAACACAGAACTGTGTTCTTCATCAGCACGGACACAAAAAACATAAAGTGCCTTTGAAGAATACAGTTCTGGGTGTCAAATAAAACCGGAACCCTGGTTGAGTGGTTTTGACTCGATCGTAACTCTCAGGAAATCGAGTGGAGAGTAATTTATATCCAAATTTGTTGCAACAGAGAAGGAAAACATTTTCGAGGAGGGAATATAAAGGTCTAGGCATTTACAGGTTGTTTTCCCTTTCTGTTGCTACAATTTTAAATATCATCAAATTTTGAGTTTGTCCAATTTTTTGTAGACAAGGAATGGATTCAACTCCCAGGGGAGCTGTTCATATTAACATATTAAATCAGAGATGAAGAACATTTTAGAGTAACATTCACCATTCTGCCCATATTTGAACATCTATATTCTCTCAATTCTTCCATCCAGTCCTTGTCTACAAAAATTTGGACCAACTTAAAATATTGTTGATACATTCACCTGGTCCATGAAGAAGTATAGTAATTTAAAAAAAATTACATTTTGATGCCTTGCCTAGTATGTAGGTGAAATAATTCAATTAGACGAATCTCACCCGCATAAATAAAGGTTTCAGCTTTTTAACTTCACAAACATCAACAGATACAAGAATTGAAGGAATTTAGATGTTTAAATATGAGCAGAATGGTGAACGTTACACAGTGTGTAAAGTGGCCACTCAAACCAGCCAGTGACAAGTTATAAGCCCCGTAGATGCCCAGACTTCCATATTACCTTCTTAAAAATGTTCTTCATCTCTGTAGTAATATGTTAAATTTAAAAATGGTTAAATATGTTTATTTAAATAAATAGGGGAACAAAATAGAGTAAAAAATGGTTGAAAATAATGCTTATATGATTCTAGGGAGCTTGGTAGCAATTAGCGCTGTAATGGACTTGTGTGGACGACTCCTGCTTGGCTGGTTGGCAGATCTTCACATATTTGACAGGAAAAAAGCCTATTTATTAAGGTACTTTACTAATATGATAACTTTTCTAACTTTTGTGGAAGCGATGATAGTCCGAGAAATTAAGGATTTACTCCAATTTTAGACTAAATAAAATAAAGAGGTTTTTAAAAAAAACAATGTATATTTGTTAGCGGTCAGGCCCTGAAATATCTTTTATTGTTTTATATCTGGAATGACAAAGAATCTTAATTATATGCGTGATATATTACCTATAACTATAGGGGTCCCTCAGGGGTCAATATTAGGCCCCCTATTGTATTTATTGTATATTGATAACCTTAGACATTCAAATTTATCCGAGGGGTATTTCGTATCATCATTCCATATCCGCTTCCTAGCTGGAGCATATGATATCCACAAAGAACCTCCACGCATCTCTGTCTTCCCAAGTCAGGTTCTCGTCCCAAAGTTCTGACACGAAGTGCCGACGAACAGTCAGCAGTGGACGTCCAGGACGTGACAACCTGATGAATCGTAAAGTAGGCAAGCGTGGTTAAGGCTCTCAGGAGGCATCCGCAGTATATGGCCAAGCCAACCGTATCGCCTCCGCTTGACGATAGTTGTTAGCGGAATTTGCTGCATCAGTTATTTTATTACCTCATTCCGCACAAAGTCAAGCAACCCACCGCACACCCAAAATTCTTCTGAGACACCTTTTCTCAAAACTCAGAATTTTGCTATTTTGGGCCCAGTGAGGTGCCACGATTCGCATCCGTAGAGGAAAATAGGTGTTATGCAGGCGTTATATAGGCTGCATTTGGTTTTCACGGAGTAAATATCCAATTTTCAGACAGCCTTTATACTATTAAATGTGGCGCCTGCTATTTCTAGCCGCACTCCCAGTTCTTTTTGAAAGCTGCTATTTTCCGTAACATACATATACTAGCAAGTATTTGAAACTCTAGACCTTTTCGATGACTTGGTTTGACAGAGTCAGGGGATTTTGGGCATCAAGGCATGAAGTGTTACATAGTACATTGGTTTTTGCAATGTTGAATTTTTAACCCATACATGCGGAGTACCTATTTAGTCTGCAGTGGCCTGAAGACCCCTGACCGAATCGCCAATTATAACCACATCATTGGCATACTCTGGGTCGCAGAGTTTTCGGGAGGAGGAGATGGATACTCCTTGATCTAGTGGAATTTACTCTCTTAAGATGAAGTCCATGAGGACTATAAAAAAGAACGGTGCAAGCACGCAACCTTGGCGAACTCCGGTGGTGACGAGTGATATTTGATGTTATTCCATCGACTTTTATAAATGGCATATATCCCCTTATACCATACTTTTGCCGACAGGGAATATTTTGTACAAAAAAAAATATAAAATTTAATGTAATATGTATTGTAAAGCGGTGTATTTTGTCCTAAATAAATAAAGCTATCTTTCCATCTATATGTTTTTCTAAAACGGTACTTCTATTTCAGTGTTTTTGTCGCTGGGGCTTCTGTGTTGACCCTCCCTTTTGTAACGTCTTGGTGGATCATGGCCATTGCATCAGGTAATACTATTTTAGTTATAATTCTGTAATGAAGAAGTCCGAAGTGATCCAAACATGACGATAGATCGTCTAGTAAAATTAGAATAATATTTGTAGACGCTGAAGCCGACATTGTTTCCAGCATATTCGCATATTTTTTCCTATTCATTTTACCCTCCTCGGCAGGGTCGTCTTCTGAAGTTTGTGCGATTTTTGTGGCGTAAAATGTGGCAACCAGGAACTTGTAAAATAAAAAGTTTTCTTACACGCGGTAAACATTAGACCATTTAATTGTACGGCCGAGTTTTTCCAAAATATATTAATAAATATATTATAAGAATGTCAATACAACAAGGAAGTACAATGAGTGCCTAAGGGATTAAAAAAAAAAATTCATTCATTTTTTCCATTACAAACAATGATAAATAATAAAAATAATGTGACCTCACTTCGGGTTACCCGTGCCGAGGACACTTAACAAAATTTTGAGAAATAAATAAGGAATAATTAAAAAAAAATATATATTTATAGATGACGACAACCATGAAGTTTCGCATAAATAAATTGTCTATGTTTTTATGAATGTATGTATGTGTATGCGTATGGGTGTATGTACGTATGTGTGTATGTACATGTGTATATATGTGTATATTTATATATATGTGTGTATATATGTGTATGTCTGTATGTATATGAATCAAAATGTGTATCCGAAAAAGTTTATATTTTGTTTGTCTGTGCTCTATATTAATTTGTTAACTATTATAATATATTAAAATGTAATTGCCTAGCTTGGAACGGGGTATGTACCCTTGTTAGCCGGGCAAAGTGAACATGGAATTGTATTTTGATAAAGAGTGTGAATAAATAAATAAATAAATAAAAAAATAAAATAAAAAATAACAAAATTTTGAGACAATTTTAAACATGATGTATTTACATTTATATTTAATTTACGTATACCTATATTATTTATAATACAGTAAAACCTCGTTTTTACGTTCCTCGATTTTTGTTCAGGACCCATTTTTCTTCATACATTCTTATACAAATATTCCCCCCAATTAACGTTTTTTACATTTTTCATAACCCCGGTTTTACGCTTAAAAAATTTCGGAATTCATTTGATGTGTCAAAAAGGCCAAAATTATGTCATTTGAATTATGCCGCGGCCCGCGCGCCACCGCGTGTGCCACGCGAATGAAGAATAAAAACAGGTAAACAACTAATAAAGGGTAAATTATTGTCTTAACATAAATTCAAAGCAGGTGCAGTGTAATTGAGTCTTTTGTTTAAGTGTCTTCCTTTAGGGTTAGTCTTAGTTTTCATTTGAACAAAAACGTCATATTGACTTGTACAAATCATGATGCGCAGTTGACAAACGTTTAAAACATAACTATAGAAATATTTAAAGTTATAAAAAAGATGGTTTAAAAAGCCGCGAACTATATGACAGTTGTTTTTAGTGATGCCATAGAAAAAAAAGTTATACCGTGTAAAAAAAAAATCCAAAACTTAGGGAAAAATATATTTGGTGTTATTTTATGCAAATACAAAATTCTATTTTCGTTTTTTTACTCATAAAATAATTTTAACATGCTGTTTTTGAATCATATAAAAAACAGATTACATAATATTGTTTGAAAAATATAAAAATATTTTTAGTGAAATCATTGAAAATGGGCGAAAAAAATATTGTCAACTTCCACATATCACCGTTTTGACAATTCTTCTGGAAGTATATGTACACTATAGTGTACCAAATAATTTGTTTTTTGATTTTTTTCCTATTTTTTCCATACATTTTTCATTTCCTCACTTTAGCGTTTTCCTCAGTTTTACACTTTTTTCTAGCTCCCTTTAAAAACGTAAAAAGGGGGTTTTGCTGTATTTTAAAACTCACAATAAAAGAACAAACACTAATTTATATTATTAATATTTAAAGCATTGACTTTGAGGTCAAACATTTTTCTAAATGTTTTTAAATATTTGTATATAACCACTTACCGACTTTTCTATGTCTACCGGTTTCAAGACGTACCCGTCTCTTCGTCAGGACACCAACTAAACCAACATGCAAACCAACATGCAAAACCCACTATACACCTTCACCATAGTTGTTGCACAAAAATATAAAACCAACACGACATGCATTTTAATAAGCACATGCACTGATTCGGACAAACATGCACTGATAAAATTATACAAATATTCTGTTGTTTGAGAATTAATGAAAAAAGTAGAGGGGATGAAAGGAGGGGGTAAGCTTAATTTATACTATACGTTTGTGGAGCAAAATTCAAATATGTGATTGCGCAGCAGGATTATACGTCACGAAACGTAAATATTTTGATTGGTGCAAAGGTTTTCACGGTCACTGTTATCGATTTGTTTCTTTTTTGGGTGATACCGTGTGTGTTGGATTTGTTCCGATATTTCGGCTACCATTGCAGGAGCTAAGCCATCTTCAGGGTAAACTGAGTGTTCACTCAGTTTCCTCAGGCTCCTGCAATAATAGCCGAAACGTCGGAACAAATCCAACAGACACGGTATCACCCAAAAAAGAAACAAATTGATAAATATTTTGACATTTAATATTTGGTGTTCACAGATGTTGCATTGCGCTCGCGAATACAATAAACAACCATGGTGAGAAATTGTTATCACGTCGCTTATTAGCACGTCGATAGTTATTTGTGATTGAGCTACTGACGATAAAACTTCTTTTATTTCAAAGTAGAGATGATTTTTAATATATTTTTTTGTAGGTTCTTATGGATTGTGTCTTGGATGCTGGTTCCTATTGGTTCCTGTACTGCTAACGGATCTCTTTGGAAGGGAAAGAATCAGCTCGAGCTATGGCCTTGTCCGTCTATTTCAAAGCATTGGAGCGATATCAGTTCCACCTCTAGCAGGTAATATAATCTTTGACAGCTAAATTATTACTATACGGGCAATGACGAGTACCGTTCTGTTTGTGAAATAGATTCTATTTCACACACAGAACTGTATTGTATTCTTTATGAATAATAGGGGTCCTGATTCTATTCTATTCCATTCAGGGATTTTGTTTCTATTCTCCATAAAAACATTTTTTTTTTTTTTTTTTTTTTCACATTTTTTAAAAAAATTTTTATTATATTGAAAACATATTATACATAATTATATACAATATTCCCAAGGAGTTTTTAAAAAAAAAACTCATTTAGGGACATACAGATAATATTTTTTTTAGAGACGTTTTTAAATTTTAAACTATAATATTATTTAACAAAAGCAGAAAAATTAAAATTATGATATACTACAAATTAAAAAGGGTATGAAAAATACTTGAAAATAACAGAATAAACAGAATACTAGGCATGGAAATAAATTCAAAATAATGTTTACATTATGCAATCTGGGAAAGAAAATTGAAAAAGTTAAAAAATTACATGGATGTATATATACATACTGAACTAGTACAAAATAAAATCATTTTTTTTAATTAACAAAATATGCGCACACCCAATACAGGTTAATTTTTTTTATCAAAAACGTTGAAAAAATTGAAATTATGTATACAAGCCAAAAAAAGTATATAAAAAGAAAAAAACACAAATAACATTTAAATAGTATTAAAAATTACATATACAAGCAAAAACGGTGAAATATTAAAAGGTATATGTTCAAGATGCGCATTCTCTATAAACTAACATTATTTATTCAAAGTACTTCTGGAAAAAATAATTCTTCAAAAATATTCTTCATTAATAATTATTTAACAATAATAGGGGCCCAAAGTAAAAACCCTGTGTTACACCTGTTGTAAAAACAATGATTTTTTACTTGATATTTTGTTTCAGGGTATATCAGAGATGTCACTGGAGGATATAGTTTATGCTTCTACTGTATGGGGTCTTGTATGGTTATGGGTGCATTGCCTATGCTGTTGGTAGTCTCAAGACCATCACGCTAAATGTTTTCATTGTTACATATTAAAGTGTTATGAAAAAACCATTGAATATTGTTAATAGGATTTTATTAAAGAATTAGGAATGATAAAGATAGTAGGTTCTCAAAAATACTCTAAAAACAATGATTTTTAAAGCATTGAAAAAATTATCCTTGATAGCAAAATTTGTGATGTTTTTGGGTAGCCTGAATGTCGACACAATGAGGAAATTTAGTGACAGTATTTACGACTGTAATATGTAAACATTTGAACGACTCGTATGCGAATGGAGGATTCAAACTGAGCATACAGAGAATTAAAAATTCCGTGCGTTAATGCCATTTTAATTTTGCTTCACGATCCAAGATATCCACGATTCCGTGCCTTCATTTTTTATTCTGTCTCTTAGACATACACCTAGCATCTATCTTTCCATGAATCGTTGCATTCACTTTAATTTCTGGCTACTTTACTGTGTTACAGACATGGTTTCTAGTCCATATGCCGTCACCGGCAATATACGCCATTCATAGACTTGTCTTTTTAAGCATACGGGGACTCGTTTTAAAAAAAAAAAAACATTATATCTTCCACAAAATAACAAAACCTAAATTTAGACTATTTTTTACACAAATGACATCATTTTTACCATACGTATTTCATCATCCATTCATTCTACATGTTCCACATCTTTTGGAACATCGTTTCTTGCAGTTATGAGAGGATGATGGGTTTTCTTTATCGCCTTTGAAACAAAAAAGCACTGCTTGGTACAAGTCACTAAATTTATTCATTGTGAGGACATTCTGCATACGAATAAAACAAGCCAAAATTGAACCCAATTTATGCAAAATTGAAACAAATTATACGAATATTTCATATATCTGTGGATATTATAAAGAATGGTAGACTTTGAATGCACTTAAACACGAGTTAGGTCTAAAATTATTGGCTATATCTTCAAACAAATATCTGACTGCTGTTCTAGTCAAGATAATTTAAAAAATAAGAACGCAGAACCTAATGTGAGGAATTGGTTCAAAAGTGGTCGAGCTAATGACTTCTTTAATCAAAATTTACATTAAACTATACCTTATAAATCCTGAGAATTTTACAATTCAACCAGGCGAATGAATTTTACAATTTCATATGTTATGAGTCTATGGAGATTGTGTTCATTTGTAGATGTAAGAAATACTTAAAATTAGCTAAAACTGTTTTCTTAAATAAAATCAGAAATGTGAAATAGGCTGCTGATATTTAACAAGTGATTTTTTGTTTCACGGATATCATAAAGCGCTATTTTAGGGGTGCTTGACAAAAGTGAATCTATGTTTTATGCATATAATTTTAAGAAAAAGTGGTATTTAAACTGTAAGTGGTGACGCGAGAGAGAGGCACGAAATATATTTTCTCGATGGCTTAGAGAGCGCATGAACTGATCCAAGATGGTCCAACAAGGTCAGCCAACACACACATAATTAAGGACGTTTACTGCCACTTAATATACAATGGAAGTTGACTCACCCGTGTTGAAGTGTTCCCCCTTGCTCCACCAGATATTAAATGCGGGAATGATGCGGATGTTGGGTTCTTTCTTATTCTGCTTTGTGCATCAGTCTTGTTGGATATTGGATGCTGTGATGATAATAATGCTGACACTTCGCGGTAACTTTATAAAGCAAGACAGCGGTACGAATGTTATTTGTTGTTAGTTTTTCATGCGGATCACAGAAGACTTCATTTGTTTGAAGAAAAAATACAGCTGTCAGTTTTATTTGAATATGGAATTTGTGAATTGTTGCAATGCGGTAGGTACTGCCAGGCTGCTCAGGTTCCTACTTCTCAAAGAAAAGCCGACAGCCAAAACATATAAATGGCAGTAAACATTCACGCGTAACCAGTAAGAGTGACGAGAATTTTGTTTTTAAACCGCAGAAAAGCTCCGGTTCAAAATAATTTGTTTTGGGATATTACAGGGATTCAATTAGAACCCCTACTATTAGTTATTTAATAAGTTCATAAAAATCGTTCAATTTTACATTTAATACTTGAGTAGTGATAAAGATCGACAGTTTTAATTTATTATTAAAATTTTAGTTGTGGTGAAAAATAAAAATGGTCGAAAATTAATTGTTGGAAAAAATTTCAATAGGAGCAGAAAAAAATGTAATAAAACCGTAGTTAATTGTATGTAAATGTATGAATATGTAAATGGAGTGTAGAATTTCAACCGTAAATGCGCTCCGTAGCCGCAAGACGTGTTGTAATCTATCCCCCATCTGTTATTGAAATCGATCATAGTTGGAAACAAGGAACTAGAATCCCAACCGTTTATGTGCTCTGTAACTGCAAGGCGTGTTGGGATATTAAATTAACTATACAGAGTCATTGAGTTGATTTTCTCAAAAATGGCGCTGTATAATTTACCCAACTGCGAGGTATGTCCCGAAAGTAAGTTCTGTTCGTATTTCTTTCCATCGCAATTTCGCGCGTGCGTGGTACTTATCCTAACCTATTAATGAGGAGTTGAGGCCATTATGAGCTTGCTGATTGTTGTGTGCGCTTCGTGTTGCTTGTTTAAAATTGAAAATCCACCCGCTTGTAAGATAAGGTCAAATCACCAGTCTCCGTTTATGAACAGATCTGTGGAGTGTACACGAAAACACGAGATAAGTGATTCAGTGGTAAGGAGATGCGTGAGACAGTTCAATAAAGGTCGCGATAATGTGCACGACGATGAACGAAGTGGGCGTCTCCTTTTATGAAGTGGGGAATGCAAAAGTTTGTGCCGCTCCATGATGACGAAATTGTACTGACCGACCGAAACAAGACTTTCAGTCAAAACCGAAACAGAATTTAGTCTTCTGTTTTAGTTTTGGCTGAAACTGAATCCGAAACCAAAATTTATTTAAATAAGTTAAAAATCATTTCAAAATTAGACGTTTTTTTTGTAAACCTTACGAGTTCATTAATTTGAAAAATTCTCAATGTGTATGGTATTACTCCAAAGATTATTGATTTTGTAAAAGCACTCCACATAGACAGCATTGACGTGTGAAAATCGGCAGCTCTTTGATTGATTGGTTCGGGGTCTCCACTGGAGTTAGGCAAGGCTGCGTCCTTGCACCGTTCTTATTCATCATATTGATGTACTTTATCGTATGCATATCAATACCACCTGATTGAAGCATAGAAGTCCCCCTGTAAATTGTGCGACTTGAAGTATGCAGACGATGCGGTTCTTCTTGAAAAGTCTGTTGGTGATTTTCAGGAAATTTTTGACCCACTGCAGGAAAACTCAACTCGTCTGGGTCTTAATTAATATTAATATACAAAAAACGGATTATGTGTAATTACGTCCTGTCCTGACCCTGATCCGCCTCTCTATAATAATGGACAGAGGATCAAGAACAGCTTTAAATACTCGGGAGTTCACATAACTGAGAATGGGTGCATGCACAAAGAGCTCACAACTCGCCTAGGAATTGCTGGAGCAACTTTTAACATGAGGCGTGCTGTCTGGAACTCTAGTCTATACTCACCTCAACTCTAGTAAAATGCCAGTACTCCTATATGGATGTAAATCTTACCACCTTACCAAAGCTCAGAACACCAAACTTCTGAGTTTTTAGAGTAAGTGCTTAGGAAGAATATTAGGCATAACGTGGTTTGATTTTATAACTAACATTGACGTCCCAAAATGGACGCAGCAGCCTCCTATAACAAGCGTCTTGAAGATGCGGTGGTGGGCCTGGCTTGGACACGTGCTACGCATGCCTCGGGAGAACTTAAACCCAAGTTGCCTGTTCTTTGAACCTGCGAGCTCACGCCCTCCTAGAATGATGATGATCTTTCGACTTTATTCGGCGAAACGAAAGGGCGCTCAATTGACGTGGGAGGCGAGAGTGCTGGATGGCGATAGAGTCTCCTGGAGGCAACTGATGATGTCCACATGCTCCACTTAGGAGCGGATGCGAAAATTATAAATAAATAAGTGTAATACGTCATACCACGAAGTGAAGATGTTTTTGATATAAAAAAATACACTTTTAACTTATTTACATAAGTTTCCGTTTCGATTTGGGTTTTGGCCTTAAAACTTATTTCGGTTGGTCACTACGTCTTTCACAAAGTACACAAAAGTATACATTCTTTCACACACGAATTTTTTCATGTGTATTGTGATTTGCTTTCTTTTTTGGAATTGTTGATGGCAACGCAACATCAGCTAAATATGAGATGCGGTCGGTAAGGAAAAAACGTGTTAATTTGTTGTAAGTCAGAATAGAGAGGGCACAAGACAGCTTTTTCAGGATGCGTGACCCTCTTTGCAGTGACTTTAATTTAGACCTCCGAATTAGAGATGCAAGGCGGTAAAATTACCGCGGTATTTTACGGGAATTTTACCAGATTTTGGTAAAATATGGTATTTCACCAAAATCTGGTAAAATGCGGTATTTTACCAAAATTTGGTAAAATGCGGTATTTTACCAAAATTTTGTAAAATACGGTATTTTACCAAAATCTGGTAAAATACGGTATTTTAACAAGATCTGGTAAAATACGATATTTTACCAAGATCTGGTAAAATACGATATTTTACCAAGATCTGGTAAAATACGATATTTTACCAAGATCTGGTAAAATATGGTATTTTACCAAGATCTGGTAAAATACGGTATTTTACCAAAATCTGGTAAAATACGGTATTTTACTAAAATCTGGTAAAATACGGTATTTTACCAAAATCTGGTAAAATACGGTATTTTACCAAAATCTGGTAAAATTTCGTGATTTTTTAAAGTTCGACTGACCCACAATCTAAAATATGCATTTTGCAGAAAACAGCTATAACTCATATTGAATGATATCTCATTTAAACAAAGAATCAATGAGTAGGCACTCTTGATTTAAACGTATTTTTTGATTACTCGTATGTTTTGATTAATGAATTTTTCAAATAAAAATACGTATCGACTTTAATTTATTTAAGAGAACTAGATTTCTGGGCCCCAATGTTAAAAAGTTAACAGAGTTATCTTCGACTGTCTACAAAGAAAAACCGGTAATTGTGTACAAAAATGAATATATTCTCATGAAAATTTAAAGTATCTTCGTTGGTATCTGTTATGCTATCCATAGTGTTGAAGTGCTTTATCTGTTTAGTTTTTTATTGTTTACTTCTTAGCACGAACACTTTACAAATTTACTATTATGCTCAATGTTTGTTTTTGTAAATTTATTGATAATTTTAAGTTGCCAGAATTTCACTCGTCCATGCACTTTGTAGCTGCAAGACGATTAGTAATCTAGCTTCAATAGGTAAATGTTATCAACTATCAAATATCCAAATTGAGTAAATGAGGTCTAGAATTCCAACCGTCCGTGCGCTCAGTAGCTGCAAGACTTAATGTTATCTAACTTCTATTTTATAAATTTGTTTTTTATTTCATTTTTTTAAATATCACTAAAACTCTAAACTCCATTGTCAAATAAAAAATTGAAATGTAAATAGGGGCTAGATTTCTTATTGTCCATGCGCTCTGTAGCTGCAAGACGTGTAATCTAGCTCCTATATATAATAACTAAAGACGAGAAACAAGAATCCTAACCGTCCATGCGCTCTGTAGCTGCAAGACGTGCTGGGATATTTATTTATTGTACAGCGCCCTTGAGGTGATTTTCACAAAAACGGCTCTATTTAAATTATCCAAATAAATAAATAAACCCACAATTGAACATGTTTAGCAGAAAAAAATGTATGCATATTCTGCTTTTTATTCAGTAAACTTAATTTTAATTTGTAGATAAAATTGAAGATAACTTCCCACTGTAATCGGGACCCTGGAGGCATTAATCTTCCCATCAGCATTTAAACTTTAAGATATTTGTAATGCTGTGGGTGTTTTCTGCAAATTGAGAAATGACGTTTTGTGATCAACACTATTTTCAAAAGGTGATTATTACAGTTTTTTGTATGAAAACGGCCTGGCCGTTTTAAGCAGAATTACAGAATTAAATTGACACCATGCACCCGATAATACCAATATCTAAAGTCTGTTCATTATTACGAGAATTTTCAAATGAACGAACCAGCGGCGTGATACCCACAGAGAATAGCCCATTTCATACAAACCATCTTCATCTAAACGGCACGGTGAAATTTTAGTGGACTGACATTTATGAGATTCGTTAAAACCTGTTTAAATTTGATCATATATATACAGGTGTCCCAGAAATCAACGTCAAACCGGAAGCGGGTGATAGGTCAAGTTGTGACAATTATCAGAAAGATGTAAAAAAAACTTTTGGTAAAGAACTTTTCAAATTATAAGCATCAAAAAAAAAATCGGAAAATCTGACACCCTGTGATGATCTTTCAATTTCTGTGACTACAAATATTAACTTTCAAAGATTTTTTTCTGTAATGTAACCATGAATAACCCTTCTGTAAATTTCAGTTTAAAATTAGAACGTTACTGCCTCAGTTTTTAATAAAATGTTAGATTTTTGCCCAACATAAATTTAATTTAATAATAAATTTTTGCCTAGTTAAACAGTACGCTAATAGAAAAAAAATATAGAAAACAGTGGAATTCCTCATTGAGTTTGCCAGGCATTATATAAATAAATAGTTGTAAAACAATAAATGTCGGTCCAGTTGTGAAGATTTTGGCCGTGGTGTGAAATGGGCCAATCACGCGATATCACGCAGTGGGTTCGTGGTTTGCGCGTGCACAGCGGTCCAGTCTCCGTGAATGCACGGTATTTTTTTCGAAATTGTGGACTGTTGATTTCTGCACAACCATTTTTAATTTATGTATATGTAATGAATAACTCGCTTGTTCTTTGAGCAAACAATATGGTCAGTATTATAAGGGAACCATTATTAATGTTCTAATCGGACTTTTTGGTCAGATAGATGATAGTGTAATCGTAGATATTATAAGTATTTTAAGCCATTCATTTGTATCTGCCCAAAGAAAATTAATAAAAACATTGTTCCAAATTGTATTATTGATTTACCTGTTTTTTTATTGAAATTGAAAACATATTACACCTACATAAAATACTGGATTTCACCCCTAGGAAGTCAGTAAGATAAACAAATTACAACAGAGATGGAGAACATTTTGGAGAAGGGAATATGAAAGTTTAGGAGTTTACAAGGTTTATGACCTGTGATCGCGCCACTTGCCCGTTGGCAGATAAACGCTCGTAATTGTCAGTTCGCGGGATGTGTTATTTATTTATTTGACGGACTTATGCAGTCCATTCTAACAATGGTGTTAGTTCCAAAATTAGTTTTACGTAATACGAATAGAGTAGGGTAGATTTTATTAAGAAACCAAGTAAATAAACTCATTTAACATATTGTAGTAGGTTACATTGTTTCGCTAACAAATGTTTTTTAGTAGAGTTGAGTATCATAATTTTTGTGAAATCTGACCGGGATCCTGAACACGTGTTCTCGGCGACAAGGTCGGAGCTGAAATGAACTAGAGGCGGGATGCAGCCGGAGATATAGTCGGCTCTTTTTGGCACATGCAATTTACGTAAACAATCGATACCGTGGACGAAGGCGACGCTAGTTTTTACCATTTACGTAAACATAAGATGACTTCTCATTGGCTAAGAATGCACCAATCACAGACAGCGCTTTACAAAAGGATGCAATCGTTGCGTTGGAGCTAGGTATTTGTGTGTTCTTACAGTTAGTAAATTTGAAATAATTGCGTAAATATTTTTTTTATTTTTTTTATTTTTATTTTATTTATTGGGGATATCAACAGTAATACATGTAATAAAAATATAACAAATAACATATACAGAGAATAAAACCAATGACAGATATCCACAGAAATACATTAAATACACGTACAATACATACTAGTGTGTTTGTGTGAGTGTAAGTGAGTGAGAGGGTGGGTGTGTGGGTGTTATATTGGAAAGAGGGTGTCAGATATCGAAAATATAAATATATATAAAATATTAAGAATTAGAGATAAAATTTAATAAAATAAAACTTTATTATTGAAACTAAGTATAAGACAAAAAAGTATGTTTTAAGACGCGCATTTTAAATGTTATTTTTTTACAATCAAATGGATCAATAAGGGGAAAGTTCAAATTATATTCACTAGCAAAACGTATAAGTGGAGAGTTCTAGGCATAGTTCGTACGAACTGCTGGCACATGAAATAGAGAGCTCGACGTGTGACGGGTGCGGTAGCCGGGGACATTTAATGATAACTCCGACAAAAGAGCCGGACTATCAAGGCGTCCACTGAGTATGTCATGAAGCACCCCCATGTCCAACAGTAGACGGCGATCTTCTACGGAAATACTTTGGCCCGGTAAATGATAAGATGACATTGTCTTTCCTGAATAGGAATAATGTACTGTAATTTTATTTTAATGTAACATTCATATGTTTTAGCTAGATAAACTAGAGTAGTAGCATTGACTTGTAGGATTTATTTAAACTTTTTATTATATAAATCATTATACAAAATTGTAGGATAATATAAACAATAATTAGCCTAGGTATTGTGTAATTATATCTTAAATTAAGAATATGTGTATGTAATAAAAATAAACCATAAAAAGGGAGTGTCCTAGAAAATAGGTGCGCCCAGATGTAGTTAAAA
The DNA here is from genome assembly GCF_059751315.1 of Micrasema longulum. NCBI lineage: Eukaryota > Metazoa > Arthropoda > Insecta > Trichoptera > Brachycentridae > Micrasema > Micrasema longulum. Next base: position 195,298 of record NW_028278820.1, read on the forward strand.
GGGGAATGGCTCCAGGGATCGAGGGTAATTATTTAAGCATCGATTTCTGAGAGAGACGCACAGTTCCGAACAAGAAGCCGCAAGAAAGAGACGAACGGAGATCGCCCAAAGAAGAAATTCGAGACACCATCTAGAGATTCAACAGTGATACTGCTTTATTTTTAACAACCTGTTCTTTGTTATAATAAAGTGCTTGAGTTAAAAAAGTTCATCAGTTGTTTGACTTGAGAAGGAAAGGCGACCCCCTCATATGAAAGTTCTGTCTGTGCTGGTTTTCACGTACCACTGTTGATTTGAGAACAAACAAATATATATATATATAAAGTTGGATAATTTATAAAGCAACATTTTTGTGAAAATCACCTCAAGGGCGCTGTACAATTAATAAATATCCCAGTACGTCTTGCAGCTACAGAGCGCATGGACTGTTGGGATTCTAGTTCCTCGTTTTCAATTAAGATCAATAAAAAAATATAACAGATAGGAGCACAGCACAGTTACAGGACGTCTTGCAGCTACAGAGCGCATAGACAGTTAGAAATTTAGCCCCCATTTACACATTTTAAAAATTGACAAATAAATTTAGTGTATAAAAAAATAATAATAATATGAATAATAAAATGGAGTAAGATTACCACTCGCCTTGCAGCTACTAAGCGCATAGACGATTTCAATTCTAGACCCGGTTTACAAAATTAAGGTATTATATACAAAAGTTGATATATGAAAGCTAGATAACCAATCATCGTGCAGCTACAGAGCGCATGGACGAGAGGAATTCCAGCAAAGTTAAAACAATATCAATAAATTTTTAAAAAATAGAGTATAGTAGACAATTGGTCGAGTGTTCATGCCCAGAAGTAAGCAATAAAAAACAAAATAAATCAAACACTGTTTCAACTCCATGGTTAACAAAGGGAGATAGATGTCCGAAGAGAAGCTTTTGTAGACAGAAGGTAGATATCGTCGCCATGTGGCCCGCTGGCTGGTAGATAGTTTCTGGAAACGCACGTGTGTAGTACTATTATGCCTTTTGTTCCAATGACTTGGTGTCCATTTCGGTCCGTATTATTTCGTTTTATGAGACGCAACATTCCTGTTCAAATTCACTTTTTTACATGAATATTACACAAACGCGTGTATGAGCGGTTTGATTTATCATTTTGTATATTATTAGAAGGCAGATATTTGAAATATTATGTATTTATCAATAAATAAATGGTTAATACAATTTCTTATAATAAATACAATTAAATTAAATTAAAACTAGGACAAAAAAAAACTACTACCTCCAAGACAAGATCCGGTTTATCGAAGTGAATTTTTAAATCCATAAAGACTTACACCAAAAAAAGTTCAGATCTTGTCTCGAGTTTGCAATACGACACAATCGGGACATTGGTGCACGCGAGCCATAGTTTGTGCTGTGCTGATCGAGGATCAGCGCATTATTATTTCGCAACCGGCGGATCGGAACATTGAATGCCACTTGTTCCAGTAACGATGGAGCATCAATTAAGCCTTTCAGAAAATTAAACATAAATATGGAGTCAATGGGGTGGGGTGGAGTTTTGGACGCACATAGTCACCCTGTAGAAATCGCACAGAAGAGTATAATTAAGATAATGTACAAAAAGCATAGACTATTTCCTAGTAACGAATTGTACATAGAGAGCGGACTCCTTAATTTTAAAAAGTTATATTTATTACAATGCTTAAAATATGTACACAAAAATAGGGAATTGTTTGGCAATAATTTAAATAGGACTAGTAGCAGATCAGAAAGTGTACTGTCGGTTCCAGGATGCAGAACTAAGTTCGCACAGAGACACTCTTTCCATGTTGGTCCAAGATCTTTTAATCTCCTACCCAAGGAAATACAAAATATAGAATCCCTTCCAAAGTTTAAAGCGGCTTTGAGGACTTGGATCAGCATGGAAAATACAGATATACACCTATTGTGAAAGAGTCGTACAACAGCATATTCTAAACTTTGATGTCTTAATTACATTGTTTATGTCATTTTCCTGTTATTTCTGTATGATTTTTAATGGCATTGTCATATTTGTGTTTGTATACCAAAAAATTCACCAAAAACAATAAAAAAGGAATGGCCCACGCTCAGACGTTTAAGTCTTTGTGGGCATTTTTTCCAAATTTAAAGCTGTTTATTTTTAGAATATGTATTTTTTCTCTTTTTCTCTTCTAATGTTTAATAAATATAATGTATAAAATATGTAATTTAATACATGCATAATATGTAACAGTATGGAAAAATAAACAAAAAAAAAAAAAAAAAATGATGCACAATAAGTTTTTCTGGATGCCGTGTGTCGTTCGTACTTTTTATCGACGTTTCTGATCGCGTTACGGCGTCCATCATCAGGGTTGATGTTATTTGTGTATGAATATGTGTTGCGTTGGGTACTTAGAATTTGTACCGTGTCGTAGTCGTTTAGATTAATGTGTACCATTATGTACGTAGGATCTATACCGTATCACAAATCTGTGTTAAGCTAGGGTTTCCTAGGACAGCGGTGCCCGTATTTTAACGGCCGTAGTGAACGGTGATGCAGTGGACAGCCATCGTAAAAGTGATTAGAGAGTGGTTTCCTAGGAAAACGGTGTTAAATGGTGTTGATAACACCGTTTTCCTAGAAAACCACACTCTAGTCACTTCTACGACGGCTGTCCACTGCATCACCGTTCACTACGGCCGTTAAAATACGGGCACCGCTGTCCTAGGAAACCCTAGCTTTACATCGCAGTCTTTACGCGATTTCTTTATGACTGGGTACCAGGATGTTTTTGATCGCATCCCATCATCTCTGTTTATGTTGTCGGGATGTTTGTAAATATCAATTGCTTCTTTGACTAGTCGAGTTTGGTGGTTCTTTGGCCTCCCTAAGATTATCGGCTCAAAAGAAAACTTATGCCCCGTTTCTGCTGTAACGCGATCCGAAACGGCGCACAATAATAATTATTAAATTTGTGATGATGGAAATAATAATTATAATCCACGCAATCCACGATCAGTGAAAACGAAGCCGAAAATTCTTCAGGCCGCTTATCATAAGATTTCAATGACAGCATTTGGTTCGGTTCGGCAGGATTTTTTGTATGGGAGATTCAAGCGAAACCGAATCTTCGCTTATTGGCATAGCATGAATGTCGTCGTTTTCGCCTTCGTAACGAATTGTCTTTACCCCATACATTTTCCTTAAAATGCATAGCATGCACGACCATTTTTTTTATTTTTTTTATTTTTTTATTTATTAATAAAACATATAAGACATGAATATCATGATATTATATTCCCAGGAGTTGTACGAGAAAACTCATTTGGGACGGTACATAAAAAAAATAGTACATTTCTTGTAACAATACATAGTATACATTTAAACAATAAAAAATTTAACAAATTTTAACAATCTATGAACTTAATATTAAAAAAGGAAAGAAAACATTTAAACAATCTGTGAACTTAATATTAAAGAAGAAAATAAAAACATTCAAACAATCTGTGAACTTAATATTAAAAAAGAAAAGAAAAACATTTAAACATTCTGTGAAATTAATATTAAAAAAGAAAATAAAAACATTTAAACATTCTGTGAACTTAATATTAAAAAAAGAAAAGAAAAACATTTAAACCTAAAACACAATATATAGACTATTCACAGAAACTGAGCTAAAAACTATCACTTTCAAAAAGATTCAAGAAATAGGTCTTCATTTCTGGTCTTTGAGATTTACCAGTCGACATTTCATTTTTAAGGTCATCAGGCAGTTTATTAAATTGTATACGACCAATGTATTCCAGAGACCTTTTGCCGAACTTCGTGGAACAAAATTTAGAAATGTGAAGATTTTTTGCATGTCGTGTATTATAGTTGTGAATTTCATGATTAAATGTAAGTTTTAAATTTGTGTGAGCAGAAAAGTTCGTATCGCTTTTGCACCGAAAGAAGGTTATTTTACACGAATGCTATTTATCTGTCGTTTGGCAATTCGCTTACGTGTTTTGCAGCTGTCAAAAAGTTGACGGTTTTTGTTTACTGAGTTTTGAATCAAGAAACAGTATTAAATAGTGAAACATTCATCAAAATTCAATGATAAATTGTTAAAGGGGCATATTAATATCAATATCGAGCGTAAATCTTAAAAACTGCTGTGTTTTAAAGAAGGTAAGTAGTGGCCTGAAACACTATTTTATTGCACCTAAAATGTCACTTCAAAATTCGTTATACAGTTGTTAGTGTTGATAGTGATTGATAGTGAATAAAGTTTAAAAAAAAACATGTTTTTCTTATTAAAACTACTTTATAACAATTTATGTACATTGTTTCATTTATTTCATATTTAAAATACCACTAAAATAATTTATTCCGACAATTCGTAATTCGGCTCCAGTGTGCGTCGGTAAAAAGTACGAACGACACACGGCAAATAACCCAGAAAAACTTATTGTGCAACTTAACGGCAGTGAAAATCTAAGAAGTTTAATCGGAGTCAATGATATTTCTACGTTTTTGTAGACTTGAGATTTTTGGACTTACTCAAACATTGTTAAATAAAAAATGATTTATTTGTTGTTGTTCATGAAAAAAAGTATCTAATGTCTTATTTTTATTTTATTTTATAAATAAAAGACGAGTGATACTTTAATCCACAAATTTGGAATATCCAGTGACCGGTTTCATCGCTTTCGCGACATCTTCGAGACTGGTATCTTTATTAAGGGAGTTCAATGTATTTATACAAAACAGAGGTAAGTTAAGGATAGATAATTCAAAATCACTTGAAAGTAAATTAAGTTATTTTTATCTTGAGGATCATTATATTTTTTTAAGGGTTAACTAATGAGTTGATATAATGCTATTTTAATGAGTTTAAGTATTTTACTTAAATATTTTTAAGGCTTACTTCAATACCACTAAATAAAAATAATTTTGACTAAGAATTAAATACTATGAATCAGTGATCAATATTTTCCAATCACTAGTGACGTTAGTTTGACAGCTGTCATTTTAATCAAGCTATATTTTAAGGACTAAAGGTGTATTTTTTTTATGTATCTGTTTTTTCCAAGTGTATTTTTACAATTAAATAAATAAAAAAGGTCTCCGTCTTCATTGAAACACTTAAAAACACAGAATCTAAAAAACGTCCGCTTGTTCAATGTAAGATATTAATGTATTTTGCCGCTAAAGGTCACATTTGCATACATTCTCAGTCAAGGCTGCCCAGCGGGGTGAATTCGACGGGAACATTTTGTGCCGGGAGACGATTTCGTATTCGGAAGCGGAAATGACCTCTATGAGCCCGGGTTTTAAATTATGTCTGTGCGTCTCATAAAACCTAATTTGACCTTAGAACATTGTGGTGTAAAAATAACTATACGTTTTATGTTTGAAGAGAGATGGAGATTTTATTGATATTTAAGGAATTAACTTTGCGGTCAAACATTCCAATGAACGTCAGTTAATATTTTTTATTTATTTGACAAATTGACGGACAATGTCCAATTTAAACAAATCACCTGGCGAAAAACAATAATAATTTGGGAACAAATAAAAGAGTAGCAAATAACAACAAAGAAAAACAAAAGCAAGTTAATACATTAGAGAGGTATTATGGAATCCAGATTAATTCTACAAATAAAGTCAATTTATTGAGAATAATTTTTCAGTATATTTGTAAAAAAACTCAATTTACAATAAAAATAATTAAGTTCTTGATTTTTCTCTATGGATGTCTCCTGAGAGCCTTAACCACGCTTGATTACTTCACAAGGCATCAGGTTCTCGACGTCCTGAGTCTCGATTATGAACGCTATCTTCCTCTGCTCAAAAATTCTTACCCATTAATACTAAATGCACCCTGGTACAAGCATTACTACTACCCATTCTAGATTACGCTGATGTTTCCACGACTGATTTAAGCTGTGAGCAACTCGATAAACTTGAACGCCTTCAGAATACATGCATAAGGTACATTTTGTCTTTGGAAATATGACCACATTTCTGATTATCGCAGGCAACTGAAATGGCTCAAAATTAGACAGCGGAGAGACTATCACTCCCTCTCACTTCTGTTCAATGTACTTCACAGTATTTTTTTATTTATATCCCTACAGAGATGAGGTAGAATTTTTTCAAATTCAAGATTCAGGATTATGGATATTCGAGCGTTTTACAGGGCTTATGACCTGTCATTGGCTGGGTTAAGTGGCCACTTTATGTAGGTACTACAACATTCCCCATTACGCTTATTTAGCGAATATCCACATCAGGTAACATTTTTGGTTTTTTGTATATATGCTACGAATCAAGAACCCATCCACAAGCGAGTTGGAAGCGCCATCTATGCATTGATATTGAAGTTAAGTATTTAATTAGCAGATTACTTTATTTTATGTAGTTAAGACTCATCCGAGTTAAATTAAGTACTAGTAAACGCCTGCAGATGACTCTGCAATACACGTGCAGGTACACGAACCAAAAAAATGTTAAAAAATGTACTTCACAGTCCTAACGCTCCTATATACCTGCGTGAAAAATTTCAACGCTTATCAGTTCATGGTTTACCTCTTCGTTCTAATTCTCGAGGCACTCTCTTAATACCCATTTAAACGGTTGAAAATTAACATGAACCGTGACGTATTAGCGGCGTGGCCAATGCAATGGCCGTTTTTGCGGGAATCCAAAATTTTTAAATATTTTTTTTTTGCTTGTCAAGATATAACTTCATCATAATACAAATTCAAACACGTTTTAAAACTACCGAAATGCAAAAAGTTTACACTCCGCGGAACTGACTCCGTTGAGCGCCTGGCTAATATTGACGAAAAAAATGGCTCATTAAAACAACGCTACCCATTTATTACAAAACAAGTGCAATTTACGCCTTTAGATGCTTATGCTTATGTAAAAAGGTTTAATGCACATTATGGAATTTAATTTGACTGATTTACTTTCTTAAATACGAAATGACAGCCGGTTTATTGCAAAAAAATTACGTTCTTGAAAACTTCAAGCTCTGGTTTCTCAAAAGTAGTGTCAAATATTTAAAAAATATTTTTTGCATTCCAACTAATTGAAAAGGCCACTTTAAGGACCCCTTTCATTTCGAAATTCGGAAAGAAAAAATAGCGGCCCACCCTAATGTGCATGGATCCATTTATCCTAACACATGCTTTGCTGTCCTTATACAGAGACGCAATAGCCCACGTCAGATTGCTGTTAATCCATCCTCCGATAACACCTTCCATAACTTATCTCTGTCAACTCAATCTTCTATACATCCTCTTCCAAAGAAGCTATACGAAATTAAAACAAGCCCAAAAATTTTTAAGCATTAAAATTTCAATGGTTGAACAGAACAGAAATGCAACAATGTTTTGAGTATGTCCAAATGCTTGCAGACTTGCTGGATTTTCTCCCCAGGGAGTTGTTTATTTTTAAATATGTAAGTAAAAAGTAAAAACTTCACAAAAGTCAAAAGATGGAAGAGTTGAGGAAATGTGGATGTTCAAACATAGGCAAAATGGTGAATGTTACAAAGTGTGTAAAATGGCTACTTAAACCAGCCAACGACAGGTCATACGCCCTGTAAATGTCTAGACTTCCATATTCCCTTCTCTAAAAGGTTTTCCCTCTCTGTTGCAACAAATTGAAATAAGAACAGAAATGGGTTATATTTGTTAGGGTAGGTTTTAAAGAAAAACATTACTTTTGTGGACATATCATTTATTTTTATTTTTGATAAAGCATAATATGTGGGTATTTTCGTTTAAGACAATAAATAATATTTTTTTATGTACATGTTATAAAAAAAAAATATGATGTAAGAAATTAAGTATTTAAACACTAACTCAAAAATTTTCTATAAACTGCTTGCGCGGTTCCGAAATAGTTTTAAAAAAATATTTTATTTGACACATAAATTAACATTAAATTATAAGATCGGTATTTTAAGCTGGGCCAATTTTTTGATATGGAAAATATTTTACAGGGCTTATGACAGGTCATATCAGGATACGTGACCTGACCTGTCTTGTTCAAGTCGCCAATTTTACACACTGTAAAATGCACCATTATTTCAATGATTGCATATCTACATTTTTACTACTACAGCCCAGGGCCTCGATTATGATGGGAAGATAAAGACGTCATACCTTCACCTTGACGGTATAGTTGAAGATAAATTCCCTCTAGCGATTATAAAGATATACTACCAACCCCCCCACCTTCAAGTTTTGGGTAGGTACATCGATATGATTCAAGGGGAAGCGTACGTCACGTTACACATATCTACGCTCTTAAATGACATAGCTTCAGTATGACGTCATAGTTGAAGATGAAAGTCTCCCGACCGACTACAAAGGTATAGTACCGATACCCCCACCATCAAATTTTGATGTAAGTACATAATTTTATACCGACGAATCTAGAACCCCTCGATACGTTTATCTACGCATTAAAAGTGTCAAAAATTTTGCTCCACCGAGCAGTTTTTCTTTTAATTATGATTTATTAAAAATTTTAATCGTTTTGAGGTTGGCACTTTTTTTATTAAAAGCCTATTAAAAATATGAGAGGGAAGTAAGTAAGTTTTGAAGTCGAATTAAAATCCGACATAACTGTCACTTTAATAAAACGAATGCCTAGATGTAGAAATAATGTCGCTAGGTTCTCTCCTATTAACAAATAAGGGTATCTAGGCGTCAGACACAGATAATATGCGTGAGAAAGTTACCACTCTAAAAAAATAATTTAGTTATTATAATTTTTCCATCTGTTTAATTATCTTTCCGAGTGTATGTATCGAGACGTTATAGGAGCCGGCTTAGTAGTCGATCGATAGATACATACAGACGATCGTTAAGCGTACCGTCTAGGTGATTTCCAAAAGTCATGCAAAAATCATGTTCAAGCGAGCATTTTTTGCTTGAATTGGGATTTATTGGAGTTTTTAATAGCTTTGAAGTAAGCACTTTTTATTACAGAAGCCTATTTAAAATAAAAATGAGAACTATTTTTAATGTTAATGACGTAAGGAAGGCGGACTAATTTTTTGCGGTCATTCCATTGGCTGGTTTCGATCATATGATGTCGATATGACAAATAGGTAGGACATACCGAGGTAGATACAGATAGTACTGAAGTTAAGTATACCGTCTCGAAATATACAGATGAAGATAGCGTTCATAATCGAGGCACAGGAAGTTAACATATTACACTGTTCTCTGTAGATAAAGAACATTTTAGTGAAGGTAATATTGAAGTCTAGGCATCTACAGGGCTTATGACCTATCATTGGCTGGTTTAAGTGGCCACTTTACACACTGTGTAACATTCACCATTACCAGGAAGTGAAATACAGCCTTGTCTACAAACATTTAAACAAGCCTAAAATATCATTAAACTAACTGGTGTAAAAAAAATTAAGTAGTATACCTTGTCGGCTTCGTGGTGTAGTGGCCAGCGCGATTGCCTACCACGCATGAGGTCTCGGGTTCGATTCCGACATGGTTGACATGTAATATTTAACTAAAAATGTAATATTTTACAGTCCCCTGGACTGGCGCCCGAAGCGTAAGACTGATCATCTTACCTTCATGTAACAAAAATGATCAAAGAGAATGATAATGATGACGAGTAGGATACCGTGATATAGAAGCTCGTATAGCTCTGAAAGCGGTTGGTAGAAAAAATAAAAAATTCGTGGTTAAAAACTTGTTTTTATTTAGGTATACAAATCTTTACACACTGTTTAACTTCACCATTCTTCTTATGTGTAAACATCCATATCCTCAACTATTCTTAAAAATGTTTTCCCTCTCTGTTGCAACGAATTCAGATATTAATAACTCCTAAGAGAAGCAATCCAGTATGTCTACAAATATTTAGACATACTAAAAACATTGTTGATTGAAATAACTAATACAAGAAGAAATGTAAAATTGAAAAAGTATTTTCAGGGGTCGTTTAGTGGGAGATATATTTCAGGCAGCCGAATCTCACCTACATCAATAAAGGTTTGTAGACAGTCTGGATTTCCTCCCATTATTTAGATCTAAAATTGTCGCAACGGAGAAGGAAAACATTTTCACGAAGGGAATATATATGGAAGTCTAGGCATTTACAGGGCTCATGACCTGTCATTGGCTAGTTTAAGTGGCCACTTAACACACTGTGTAACATTCACCATTCTGTCTTTGTTTAAACATCCATGAATAGGGAATCCTCAACTCTTAAATCTGTTGACTTTTGTGAATTTATAAAATGATAAAGGTTCCAGCTTTTTAACTTTACAAACGTTAACAGATGGAGGAGATATGTGGATATTCAAACATTGCCAGAATTGTAAATGTTACTCAGCGTGAAAAGCGGACAGTTAAACCAGCCAACGGCGGTTTATGAGAATGTTTAAAATTCTTAAATTTGGTTTATCCATTCTTAATTTTTTGGACATATTTTTGATGATATATTTGACAAACAAATTTTCTAATTAATAGATATTTGAGACAGTACAAAATATATTTTCAATGTGATATAATAAAATAATCCAGCTTGTAACATACTCTTTAAAAAAATACATATTATCAAAAAATATTACATAAAAATCATTGAAAAGCTTTGAAAAAATTATATCGAACATTGGAAATTTTCAGATGGCAAAACAAAAAATATCTAGAACTGAAATAAAAATTAAATAATCGACAGCCAAGAAATAAAGATGACATACAGATGCAGCTATTACACATTATATAATAATAAAAAGTGAAAAATTATAGAGTACTGATGCGATTAAAGAAAAATATGTACTAAGCTGTGTACGAAAAGCCTCATTGGATTTTAAAATGAATTGGTTCCGAAATTTTTAGATTTATTTACGCCCGTGCCTATTTTTAAATTACTGGAACTTCTAAGTGTGTATTTTTTTTTGTATTTGTTGGTAATCAGCGTTACACTTAAACGTTCGTTGCTAACTTTGTCAGCTGGCTTTTTGCTGGATAATATGTTGTGGAGCGAATTCCTGTCACAAAAATACAATATTTTTTTCTAATATATCGTTCTTTTCACCTACTTTTATAGCTGGCATTGTCAAGATCATAAACAACCCCAAGTCTCTTAAATTAATTTTAGCCAACTTTGCCTCATCGAAAAACAATTCAGATATTTTATAATGTATCGTAAGGATAAAAATACTAATGCAATTTATTTAAAATACATGAATAAATTATGTTGTTAGAATAAAATCTTTGAAACAAAATCCTTTTTTTTCTAGGTCTCCAAACTTTCAAATTGCTTTTGAAATTAGTGACTTTTAAAAAAGCAATAACTTTTAGGATTTTTGCCAAATTTTGGATAAATTTTGTCGGTTGATTATGAGTTTAAGACCAATTGTTTAAAAAAAAAAACGTTAAATAATTTCTAAAGTATAAAAGATAAAAAACATTAAAAATACCCAAAAAATTCAAATATTTTTTTAGTACATCCGGAATAAAAAATATTTTATTTATCCACAGGGATCAATACAGGTCTGGTTAATGGTGGACTTGGAAAAATTATGACACTAAATTGTTTCTGGGAATTTAATACAATGCAAAATAAATTGACAGTACAATGCAGTGTCCTATAAGATAAGTTTGAAGCAGAGTTCATACGAAGACAGACCAATGGACAAGACAATACTGTCTTGTCTTCGTAAACAGCCTTAACCGCACAAGACAATACAGTGGGACAATACAACAAATCGACCGTAGTTCAAACGAATTGTCCTGCGGAGATTGCTTTTTTGTCCGTACATTCGAATATAACTGACGCCTTATCTGTTCGGTATGCTTCGGTATCACTCGGAAATAAGTCTGCCGTTTGGGACGTTTCGGAATTGTTCAGGTGCTCTTATAACGCACCTTAAATCACCCCTGAAAAGTGCCTGCTAACGGCACTCAACATAAACAATCTCGATTTTTTGCACCACAACAGACCAGGAGGTCCAATTACAGTTGTGAATCACAGTACAAAAGTCCCTGGCTTGAGAGAAATCACATTTTAATTTTTGTGTTCTCACCGGGAATTGAACCCGGAATATTTCACGCGTGATTCAAGTGTCTTCAAAACTACACCACGGAGGCCACCAATCTCTGCTTCGCTATAAAAGTCTTTAATCTAAAATAATTTGGTTTACTTCGGTTATTACTAAGGCGGAAAAGGCGTCAGGTATCTCGATCCAAAACGTTTGCTGCTTACAAAGCCACTTCGGGTGGATTCCGCGTGGATAACGTATCGAGTATTTACGAATATGTGGCCCGTCTCGGTTCATGGTTCTGTCCTCCAAATTTCAGTTCACACAAAGACAATAGGTCTGAAGCGGGGACAAGACAATATTGTCCTTTCCTCGTGTACTATTCATAAATAACGAACAATATCAGTGCAGATATAACAAAACATAAAATGACTAATATTTAAATACTTAACTAATTAATAAGTTAAAATAATTCGCGAGTCTAATATATAATTCGAAAGCGTAGATCTTCACAAGATAAGTCGTATCTCATTACTAAAACGAGAAGTTCGGAAAGTCGAATCTTGGTTTGTGAAATCAGTATCTTCGTAGCTGACACCCAAAGTTCTTGGACTGGTTAGCGCGCTCGAGGAGTGAATGTGAGTCCAAACGTGTCAGGTGGAAGGGCAATTGATGCTGTGAAGGTTTTAACTGAATCTGGCCTTTTGCAAGAGATGTCGAAGTTCTGGATGATCGTCGCAAGACCAACCATGCTGTATTTCATCAGCAGACCTTGGCCCAGGCAAGTTCTTTTTCCAATACTGAACGGCATAAAATGTGTCAAATTTTGCTTCATGGTAACGATTTCTTTTTTTGATCTTGCGTGCTCTATTGTTGTGGATTCCGATTTGATTATTTTGTTGTTTTCTTCGTTTTCAGACTCCACGCCCGAGTCGTGATCTGATCCCCTCCTCTCACTTTTGACATCGACGTAGACTCTGTTTAAAAACCTGTCGGGATCGAATTTTGACGGTTCTTCCCAGTACTTTTCGTCCATGTTGATTTTGTAATTGTTGATAATGACGACGGTGCCTTTCTCGACTGCGTATCCGTCGATCGAAGCGTTTTCTGTAGCGACGTGAGGAACGATCGGCGAGGATTGGTATCTGAGTGTTTCTTTTACAGCAGCCATCGTGTATGGGAGAGATTCTGAATCAGCGACTGTGACTGCTCGTTCTCCACCTGTAGCGTTGTCGATTTCTTCTCTTATTTTAGCTGCGACTTCGGGATGTTTCGAGATGATTCCGAGCATTACTGTAATCATGTTTCCGACGGCGGAACTGCCTCCCAAAAAGTCTTCCAGCGTGAAAATGATAGCGTCTCTCGTGAAAACATTCGTTTCATTTTTAAGCGTCTTCAGCAGGGCATCTGTGAAGTCTTTTTCGTCATCTTCGTCGTCTATATTCATTTCCCTAGTGTTGATAACTCGGGTAAGGATAAAATGCCTGATATCCTGCGACCATTTGGCCAATTTTTCCATGTGGTTTGAGTAGAATGGCAGCAACCACGGGAAGACATCCACAGCATAACCTTGGTTGATCTCCCAGAAGATGTTGTCGAAGAGCCTCGTTACTTTTATGTATTCGGGATCGGAGGAATCGAAGCGGATCGAGCACATGTATTGAGAAAAGATATTGAGACATGTCGACATGATAATTGGCTTGAAGTCCAGATCAACTCCTTGTCTTCTGGCTTCGAAAGACTTGGCTGTGATGGTCTGGACCATTTCCTTCATCTCGATGCTTCCAATGTCAGAGATGATTTTGTTGAGGTTGGAGTATGGCTTGGGATCACAGTGTCTTCTGGCGATGTTTCTCCTTCGGATTTGCAGGTTGCACCAGTCACAGAGGGCGAGAGCTGTGAAAAACGAAAAATTCAAATTAGTTTCCCAAATTAAAAACAACTACTGTACAACATCATTATACTTACAGAGGAATATTTTTATTTAATGAAATGAACAAAGATAGTAAAAAGTACAGTCAGAAATACAATATATTTAAGAAAGAAGTGAAACATTACATTTACAATTCTTCTTTATGTAACACTGATTGAAAACATAGATAATATCTTTTTTGTAATTTATATGTTATTGTAAAAATATTTTTGATTAAAATAGAATAATCTATTGTAAGACGTCACTCCCCATTATGTACACGAGAATTTTTTATTTCTTTTACGTAATGGGAAACGTTAATGTAAATATATGTATCTGATTATTGTAAAAAATTGTATTTAGTTGTAATATTGTATTTTAATCTGTTATTTATTTATATACGGCATTTCTGCCATTTACATATATGTGGTATAGAGAGTGCTTAAAAATAAAAATATTTAAAAAAATCGAGTATGAAATAGTAATATACTCGTACTGTACACATTATTAATTACTTGAAATACATATATATTCTAAAGAAATTATACAATAACAAAATACATTAATCAATCAAATTATAACTATTCCAACCCAATCTTCTGAAGATGATTTGCTCTTTTTGATAAAAATATGTTGGTCACTTTATTTTTTAAGTTAGGCAGAGATAAACTAAATATATCAAAATGTGATGCATATTCATTCCGGGTATTCTGTAATCTAACAATAGGTGAGTTATATTGAGCTACCGTTCGACAATTTTGACAATAAAATATTGTAGATGTTCTGCTTAATCTAGGTGGTATATAGAATGAAATCAATTTCAGTAGATCGGGGGTATCAAACATTGGTTTTATTATTTTATATAAAGTCGTAAGATCGGTCGATGTTCTTCGTTCTTGCAATTTAGTTAATTTAAGAGAGTCAAAAATTTTGTTATAATTTAATTGACTAGTAGAAAAACCCATCTTAAAATTAATATATCTAAGAAATTTATTCTGAATTCTCTCAATAGAATCTGAGAAAGTGATTTGATAAGGTGATCATATTGGAGAATTATAATCTAGTTGGCTTCTAACTAGATATGTTATTTTGTTGGCTTCTAACTAGATATGTTATAGATATGTTATACAAATGCCTTTTATAGTTCAGATATACAAAAATAACAAGAAAAATACAAATATGTATGTATAACCTAATGAAGCTCAGCCTCACCAAATGAGGGTTATCACTAGATCCCGCTCAGGGCACTGCAGATTGAATTGAAGCTTACTAGAATGAATCTTTCTGAAAATTATAGATGTAGGTTCTGCAGTGCAAATGAAGAAACACCTACACACCATGCGCGTTCCATTCATAAAATGCATGGACCCATTGGTTCCCCTTAATTTAGCCAAATAATGTAAATAAAATAGCAAGTTTAATAAATTAATTATCAGTCATAATACGCAACATTTAGATTACTATAAACAAATAATGTAAGCATAATTTTATTTTATTTTATTTATTTATTTTTATTTTATTTTATTAACATACACGGCATAATTGCCTTTTACAAATTTATAATATAAACATATAAGGTTTGATATTTTTTAAACTACATATTTGCACTCAAAACTAAGGAACAATAATCAAGCCTAAAAATTATATAACATAATATTTAAAAAAAAAAAAAGTTTAAATAAAACAAAAGTTTGAAAAAAAAAGTATACGAGAACTTTAAAAATTAATATAAAAAGTAAATCAAATTTTAAACATAATAAGGTTTATAACAAAAATATATATAAAAAAAAAAACAGAAAATCATATATGAAGTAACTACATTAAATATGATTACTGCTCATCTTTGAA
The DNA here is from genome assembly GCF_059751315.1 of Micrasema longulum. Lineage (NCBI taxonomy): Eukaryota > Metazoa > Arthropoda > Insecta > Trichoptera > Brachycentridae > Micrasema > Micrasema longulum. Next base: position 211,094 of record NW_028278820.1, read on the forward strand.
AAAGTTTTAAGGTTTGTTCTATAAGAACAATACCCCACATTAAATATATCCGATATGTGGGAACAACTATTGCCGAGTTCATGAAGTCGGCTCAATACGGCATTACAATCATACACTGTGCGTGAGTTACTACTGCAAAACGGTGGCACCCGCCTAGTTATCCTTCCAGGCACCCTGAAGTTGACGAGTGACAAAAGTTCTGGGCAATCCCATATAGAATGCACAATTTTATACAAATTTAACAGGTCTATAATTTTTCTTCTATCGTTAAGTTTTATTTTACTAATAATCGTGATAAATTGCGGAGGAATTTTGCAGTCGCTTTATAAAAAAATGTTGAAAAGCAACGTAGCCCACCAGCGCATCCATTTACCAGCGCTGTCATGCGCGTACTGATTGGCGAGTACTTGCTACTGGACGGCTGGATATCAAAGAACGATCGCGATGGAAGCAAACATGTATCCTCTCCCTCATTCATTCACGCATACGCACATTCACATACACATGAATACAAACGTCACACAAATACAATTACTAAACTTCTTTTCTTCTATATTATGTGTCATTATATTGACAGTGGATTTTTTTAATTGGCTTCAGTATTGCTAAGATTTTTCTAATTATTTTGTTTATGTAATAGCTGTAAAAATCCCAAATAAAATAAAATAAATAAATTTGAAATTCCATTCCAGCGCCGTACTGAACGCGCAGTCCGGGCGCAGGCGCAGACTGAAATTCTCACTAGGCAACGGAAGCAATCGAAACATACCAATACATTATTTTCCATGCAGTTTAGGTGCGATGCGAACGCAGCACAGATGCAATTTCGGTATTTTGGCGCTGAACATAATATTAAAATTATTATTTTGTGGTGCAGTAGAAATACAAAATAAAATGTAGAATTTAATTCAAACATTACATCAATATAATAATAACTTGTTTAAAGAAAAACCTACTACTACATATTTTGATTTTTTGGGTTCAAATAATGATTAATTCTTTTTCGTTTAAAAATCGTGTTACTCAACAAAAAAATGACAATTTTGGTTTCAAATAAAATATAACGCCACAAAATACTTCGCAGTTAAATATTATAAATAATATATAGCATATAAAGTAAAGTTGTTTGATTTGTTATTTCAATGTATTTATTTATTTATTAACACTTTGAGCACCGGCCGAATACACATATCAATTACCCTGTGCCCGGCCCATTTTTGTGAAATGTCATGCTTTGTGAAGGGTTTCTTTAACTTGTCATAATTATGAAAATACTTGGTTAAATCAATTCTTACTTCTCGTATTTATTTGAAATAATTTAATTTTTTATTTTATTTTATTGAAATAAACGGCACTTAGTGCCTTTTACATATTAGTTACAAATACAATTAAATATACATACATGTAGGCTTAATTTAAGTAATACAGAGCATTTAAAACAATATTATTAATTTAGAAAGTCTAAGAAATATAAACTAAATAAAATAATAAAATATTACCAGTTATAAAATTATCGATAAAAAAAGATAATTTTGTATTAGAAATACTTTGAACCAGTTAAAAAAATAACAAAGAAGACAATTTTGAATAACATTAAATATATATATATATATATATGTATTATTATTGAAAACTAATATTTAGGTAAATAGCATATGTTTATGTAGAAAAATATACAATGATGTAAAAAAAATGATAAAGAGAAATATTTTTTACTTATAAATTAATTAAGAAAAGAAACGAAAAAAGAAAAAAAAACACTAATAAAGAAGTTCAAAACAAATTTTTAACAAAAGTAACAAATAGTTACCTAGAACTATTACCAATAAAATAAAGAAGAAGAGCCGTTCTATATGTAACAAATTTCATGTGAAATGAGTCACCAATGTCCTGGTACTTATTGCCTACAGAGAGAAGTCTATTGATGACTGCATTTTTACCATATGATGTCGAAGTATTGTTGCCACAGTATTGGTAGGTTTGCCGAGTTGTCCTTTTCGGTACATTAAAACTAATTAGTGATAGTTTTGCCAACATTGGCCTTTATGGAGAGCCACATTGCAATGTTCGCACATACACCTACAGCGTCTCACTCCTTTCTTTGTGCTTTGTACCCGGAGCCGTGTAAACACGTGATTATAATAACCACGCGTTGTGTCCCGGTCCCGCGTTTTCACGAATTTTACTAGCAGCAAAAAATTACTAATTAAAGTCACTAAACGTCAATTAAATGCACCTTTTTGAACAGCTGGTAAATCACGTGAAAACGCGGGACCGGGACACAACGCGTGGTTATATAATCACGTCTCTACACGGCTACGGGATACAAAGTGTTAAGGAAAATTAAGAGTGAATGACCCGTGTAATAATTTGGTCTTGCACAATATAATATATTGTTTTAAAAAAATGCTAAGTTGCTTTCTTCGTTCAACGCTCCAGATTTCTGGGAAAATAATTTAGCGCACGTGCGTCATCGACCAATGGACTTATTCCTAAAAATATAAATTACAAGTAGCTTTGGCGCTACTAACAACAACACGTTACTCAATAGTGTATTCTCCTTCATATTTTTTCAACAAATTAGTTAATAATGCATTCTCTGTCGTTATTTTACAACAAACTAGTCAATAATGTATTCTCGTTTATACTTTTACAACAAACTAATGAATAACGCATTCTCCTTCATTATTTTACAACAAATTAGTTAATATTGTATTCTCCTTCATTATTTTACAACAGATCGGTCAATTTCCTACATTATTTAACAGTCAATAAGTCAATAATTCATAGCATCTTCAACGTACACTGCGCAAATATCGCGAACAGCTTTGGCAAAGACTCCCTCGATTAAACGCGAACAGAAAGAGGTGTCGAGAATGCTCACTTTCGTCTACTTGACATAAAATTTGGAAGATTTAATCAATATAATAATAGACGCAACGTAAAAACAATTAATTTCTTATAGAGCAGAAAATATTCTTTTGAATGACGTGTAACTTTTTAAATTTTAAAAAAAACTGACACATCTTAAGTTAGCACCCAACGCTTAGACGTTTTAACGGCAATATTCCTATTGAGGTTATATTAAAATTTTAAATATATTTCTACGCCTGAACATATTTTTTTATTTACATATTTAAAATATGTATTCAATCCGAATAAATTTTCTTTTGGTTTTCGTGGTCCAAAACAAGTCGTGATAAATCCCGACTTTCACAATTGCGCAACCGTGGAGAGTGTTGCGAAATCACCAGTGATGCATACGGCACTAGGAATCTCCAAATTCATGTAGTAAGTACTACGCGAGATTGGGTTTTGAAAATTATCAGCAATTTTTTTTATTTAAAAGAGAAACACTTCATCAAATATGATTTTTTTTGACCATTTTCTAAAATTCGAAAAACTTGGGCGAGAAAAATGGAAATTGAATTTTATTTATTTATTTATTTATTTTATTAAGTAAACAAACAGTATGTACACATATATTGCCAATTTCTTTGTGTATTAGTGTAAGAAAATATGCACACACCAAAAAAGTTATTTACACTTAAAACAATAATTTAAATTATGTTCAATAAAATAAATGTAAAATAAAAAGAAATAAAAAAATATGTACACAATAATATTAATAAAGTTAAATGTCTGCTTCTCTCAATTACTTAAAAAAATAATTATTTTTTCATCTGTCAGATTGTCGATGAAATCAAAATGGACATTACGTTAGTGTTGCCAGGGTAGTAAATTTTTCAACCCTTCTTTGCTCATCTAATGAGAGAACTAATGAAAATTGGACCTCGGATTAAACAACTCTGTGACATTATTATACATAAAACATCAAATATTATTTAACATGATAGAAAAATATCCGTTTTATGTAAAATAAAATTAGTTTTACATTTTATGTTCAAAGTTCATTAACTCAACTGAATCAGTTACGCGGAGTGTAAGCTTTTTGCATTTCGGCAGTTTTAAAACGTGTTCGAATTTTTTATTTGATTAAGTTATATCATTACTCACAAGAAAATAATTTTATCAATGTAGATAATAAATGTACAGACAGTGATAAACTTCGAACCTCGGTTGAGAGTCAAAAGTAGTATGGAATATTCTTTACGTTTAATCTGATCCAAAATGCAACTTTTTAGACCCCTTACACTTTGATGTTTAAAAAAAATAAACTTCATACTTCATCAGCCCTCTTTACTGCGCATGCCTTAGGAGACCCTAAACCCAAGTTGCCTCTTCTTTAAACCTGCGGGTTCTCGCCGTCCTGGAAGGCCATCGATGACGATCTTTTGACTTTATTCCGCGGAACTAAGGGGCGTTGGATTGACGTGGGAGGAGACAACAATGCTGGTTGGCGATAGGGTCTCCTGGAGGCAACTGGTGATGTCCACATGCTCCACTTAGAAGCGGATGTGGAAAAAAGAGAGATATAGAAGTCTTTTGAAATTTGTTCATAATGGCTTATTGCCAAATGGCAATATCTTCCAATCAACCAATAAAATATAAGTTTAATTTTTATAATTCAAGTTACAGAACATATTCAATAGAAAATAAAGATTAAAAAGCTAAAGGAAGAGAAAGGAGATGTTTCTTCAGACGTGGTTTAAACAGAGATAATGTAGTAACATCTTTGATGGTAGATGGGAGATGATTCCACAGTCGAGCCGCATGGACACTTTATGAGTTAGAGAAGAAAGAGGAATTGTGTATGGGTATTAAGAGAGTGTCAAAATATAAGTATAAATAAATTGCAGAATCATCTGCAGGCGATTACTAGTACTTAATTTAACTCGGAAGAGTTAATAAGAGAGAATACATAAAATAAAGTAATATGCTAATTAAAAATACTCAACTTCAATATCAATACATAGATGGCGCTCCAACACGCTAGTGAATGGTTTCTCATTTAATAAGATATATACAAAAATCAAAATGTTACCTGTGTCGATATTCGCTAATAAGCGGAATGGGGAATGTTGTAAAACGTAAAGTGGCCACTTAACCCAGCCAATGACAGGTCATAAGCCCTGTAAACGCTCGAATATCGATAATCTTGAATTTGAAAAAATTTTACCTCATCTCTGTAGGGATATTAATAAAAAAAATAAATTAAGAGAGTGCCTTGAGAATCAGAACGAAGAGGTAAACCATGAACTGATAAGCGTTGAAATTTTTCACGCAGGTATGTAGGAGCGTTAGGACTATGAAGTACATTGAACAGAAGTGAGAGGGAGTGATAGTCTCTCCGCTGTCTAATTTTGAGCCATTTCGGTTGCCTGCGATAGTCAGAAATGTGGTCATATTTCCTAAGACCAAAAATGTACCTCATGCATGTATTCTGAAGTCGTTCAAGTTTATCGAGTTGCTCACAGCTTAAATCAGTCATGGAAACATCAGCGAAATCTAGAATGGGTAGTAGTAATACACTCTGGTAATGCTTGTTACCAGAGTGCATTTAATATTAATGGCCTAATGGATGGAGAGTAGAAAAAGATGTTGAAAGAAGAGTGAATGTGGGCAACAAAATGAACGGAGCACTAAGCACACTAATTTCTAATAAAAATATGTCAATCGAAGCTAAACTGGCAGTGCACAACGGAGTTAGTCCCAACACTTATGTATGGAAGTGAAACATGGAACTGGCAGAGGAAGGATGAAAGCCGAGTGAACGCGGTTGAAATGCGACGAAATCAATGTATGACAGGGTTACGAATGATGAAATCAGGCGAGAGTGTAAATCTGAGACAAGTATAATTGATACGATTAAGAAAGGGTCTCTGAGATGGTTTGGTCACGTAGACCGAATGGACGACGAGAGAATGGTAAAACAAGTATATATGGCGAAAATGAACGGCAACGTGAGACGAGGACGACCGAGGAGGACGTGGCACGATCAGATAAACCAAAATCTTAAGTCTGGTCATGTCAAAAGCAGACAGAACCGAAGGGCATATATGACAAGATGGATGAATGTGTATGAGGCTAGGATTGTATGCCAGGATAGACGTGTGTGGCGGTCCATTTTCTTTGCCTACTCCTATTGGGAAAACGCGTGATAGTAGTAGTATTAGTAGTATTCGATAGCCTTACGTATTTACTAAATCAACAAGTCATTTTTGCTTCTCAAATGTGAGATATTATCTTGGAAAAAAGGTCATGAAATCAGATCGGCAAGGCGTAAAACAGTTATTTGGTGTAAACTTTGCAATTCAGCATATGCGACTTGGCTACGAATCTAACGACTTTGGAAAATAGCAAATATTCTATAATCGATTAACAATTTTTTGAAAAAGAAATAACTGAAATTAAATTAATCTGTTTCCAACTGCTAAAAATGAGCTACAAAAAACCACTTCAAACTGTAATAGTATAAACCCCCCAAAATAATATTTTTATTATTTTAGTCTGGTCATGTCAAAAGCAGACAGAATCGAAGGGCATGTATGACAGGATGTATGTATGTGGACGAGGCTAGGATTGTATGCCAGGATAGACGAGTGTGGCGGTCCGTTCTCTCTGCCTACGGAATACTGGAAATGGCGCGATGGTAGTAGTAGTAGTAGTAGGAGCCTAATGGATAATTGGCCTTATGAGCTGACGTTGGCTGGTTTACGTGGACACTTTACCCACTGTGGAACTTCGGCATTCTTTTCATCTCTGAAGAAGGTCGCGCATCCTGAAAAAACAGTCTCGCGCCATCTCTATTCGGATTCGACCTCTTGCGAGTGATCCCATTTATCGTGCAGCCAGCATCCTAAATATTTTTTTATATTTTTTTATTTAAATCTTAAAGTAGGGCACACATATCATACATATTGTTATGTGTGTTCTAATAATAACATTGAAAATATATTTAATTTATAAATTGTTTATCACATATGTCTTGACCATTATTTTAAATTTTGATATGTTTTTTTCTTCATAAATATTTTTTTCCATTTCGTAATACTTTTTAATTGCTTTAAATAAAATTGAATTTTGTGACTTTGCCTTTTTCCTAAATGGAAGTCTAATTTTGTTCTTTTCTCTAGTATTGTGATCGTGTTCACGCTGGTTCCGATCAATTTTTTTCCAAAATTCTGTTTTTTTATTAGAGTTTATAATTTTATGAACAAATATCATTGTATTGTAAAATATTCTTTGTTTATATGTTAATAATTTCATTTCATTTACCATCGACTTTACCCTCGTATATCTGTTTTTTTTCAAAATGATTCTAAAGGCTTTATTTTGTAATACAGTTAGTTGATCTATGTTTTCTTTGTTTGATAAAAATAAAATGCTACTACAGTAGTTAACGTGTGGTTCAATAATTGCTTTGTAAATAGTTTTGCAGGAGTCCTTATCAATAAATCTTTTGATCCTTCCCAAAATTGATATTTTTTTTGCAATCTTATTTATTACCATCTTAGCGTTTTGGTGAAATGTAAGTTTTGAATCCAACATTACACCTAAATATTTAATTTCAGTGACTTCATTAATTTTTTCATTTTCTATTACAATTGATGGTGTAATTTCTATTCTTTTGTTTCCTATATTCATATATTTAGTTTTGTTAACATTTAATTTTAATTTATTAATTTTTAGCCACAGTGATACTCTATTAAGATCATGATTTAGTCTGTCCATAATTGTTTTATAATTTTCTCCCGATATATATATTAAGGCATCGTCTGCAAAGAGTCTTATTTTTGAATATTTTAATATTTATACGGACAAACTTGCTCAATAACCCGCGCTCCAGTTTTTGAAGCCATGGGTAAGTTACTGGCTTTTTTCGAATAATTTGGCGTTGGAAATATTAACAATATTTTAAGTTTGTCCAAATTTTTATCGACAAGAGCTGGATTCAATTCCCTGGGGAGCTGTTTATATCAACATATTACAACAGAGATGAAGACCATTTAAGAGAGGGTAATATAAATCATCTACAGGGCTTATAACCTAAAGTGTAAAGTGGCCACCTAAACCAGCCATTAACAGGTCATAAGCCCTGTGGATGCCTAGACTTCTATATTAATAATATAAACGTTGGAAATATTAACAATATTTTTAAATCGTCCAAATTTTTGTAGACAAGAACTGGATTCAATTCCCTGGGGGGCTGTTTATATTAACATAACACAACAGAGATGAAGAACATTTAAGAGAGGGTAATATAAATCATCTACAGGGCTTATAACCTTAAGTGTAAAGTGGCCACCTAAACCAGCCATTGACAGGTCATAAGCCCTGTAGATGCCTAGACTTCTATATTAATAATATAAACGTTGGAAATATTAACAATATTTTTAAATCGTCCAAATTTTTGTAGACAAGAACTGGATTCAATTCCTTGGGGAGCTGCTTATATCAACATATTACAACAGAGATGAAGAACATTTAAGAGAGGGTTATATAAATCATCTACAGGGCTTATAACCTAAAGTGTAAAGTGGCCACCTAAACCCGCCATTGACAGGTCATAAGCCCTGTAGATGCCTAGACTTCCATATTGATAATATAAACGTTGGAAATATTAACAATATTTTTAAATCGTCCAAATTTTTGTAGACAAGAACTGGATTCAATTCCTTGGGGAGCTGCTTATATCAACATATTACAACAGAGATGAAGAACATTTAAGCGAGGGAAATATAGAAGTCTATGCATCTACAGGACTTATGACTTAAAGCGTAAAGTGGCCACTTAAACCAGCCTTTACAGGTCATAATCCCTGTAGATGCCTCGACTTCTATATTACCCTCTTTTAAATGTTCTTCATCTCTGTTGTAATATGTTAATATAAACAGCTTTCCAGGGAGTTGAATCCAGTTCTTGTCTACAAAAATTTGGACAAATAAAAAAGATTGTCGATAAATCCACCTGGTCCATGAAGAAGTATAGAAATTGAAAAAATAACATTTTCAGGCGTTTCCTAGTATGTAGGTGAAATAATTCCATTAGACGAATCTCACCCGCATGAATAAAGGTTTCAGCTCTTTAACTTCACAAACATCAACAGATGAAAGAATCGAAGGAATATAGATGTTCAAATATGGGCAGAATGGTGAATGTTACACAGTGTGTAAAGAGGCCTAAATGTTAATACAAAAAATATTTATCCTTGCTACGCGAAGAATGAATGTCCGCTAATTCAGCAGCACATCTATTATAAAATAAATTCCATTATACAAATATATAAAAAAGATAAAATAAAAGAATTTGAAATGAATAAGTTACCCAGATACCAACATAATATCTAAATTCCTAAATTCCATACAAGTCAGGGTCAAAATAGCTTTGTCTTCAAAGGTGTAAAAAATTATAATAATCTTTCCAATAAACTAAAAGCTATTAAAAATAATATATCAATAAATAAATTTAAAGTTAATCTAAAGAAATTTTTTGAACTCGTGTAAAAACAACATTAAATTTTAATTAATATGAATGTATTATTGTTTTATGTTTTTTCTTTATATATCCTATGTTTTTATTTTTCTTTTCATGTACTCGTATTTGAAATTATGTAAACTCTTATAAATAAATCTAAAACAGTGTAAGTCACTCTCCAAGCGCTAGAGTTAGTCTCTTTTTTGGAAAGTTACAGTGATAATATTTACAAGATGTGTAAAAGTATTTATGTTTAGAATTTTACAAAAACTTGTACTTTTTATGAAATTTATAAATAAAAAAATCTATGATGATACCTTACACAAGAGGGAGCACGAAGATAAAAGTCATAACAAGGAAGACAGAGACGCTGTTCTGCGGCGGGTGTCGTCTAAAATAGATCTAGTCTTCTGTCGGTTGATGACAATAATGGGGGACGCACGCTGGTAACATAACGCTAGGGTTTCCTAGGACAGCGGTGCCCGTATCTTTACGGCCGTAGTGAACGGTGATGCGGTGGACAGCCGTCGTAGCGGTTGCTAGAGAGTGGTTTTATTTTTTAACGGTGTTATCAACACCGTTTTCCTGGGAAACAACTCTCTAGTCACCGTTACGACGGCTGTCCACCGCATCGCCGTTCACTACGGCCGTAAAGATACGGGCACCGCTGTCCTAGGAAACCCTAGCTTAAGCGACGTATTTGTGATTTTTTTTGCTATAACAAGGCTAAAATATGTGTTTATTCGCATAAGTTACGGAAGAGAAATTATTATTTTTTAATTATTTTTTTTATATGTAGTTGCATTATTCAATACCTTGCTTGTAATGTACAAGGTTAATATATACTTCAAAGCGATAGTTATTAATTTGTTTACTTAAAAATATTTACTTTAATGAAAAACTTTATTTCTTTATTTTATGAAAGGATCAGTAAGATGTTTCGGCTGTGACCTGTTTCAAGAGGTAAGGACAGAAAACTCGTCAGAAGAAGGCGGACCGTTGTTATTCGTCAACAGATCTTCCGATCCACCTGAACAGTGTTCGGCATTTGGTGTCCTGCTATCATTGATAGCTTTTATTGCCTTCACTATATCTGTCATGTATAATGATACCTCTCTTGACAAGTCCCTGTGACTAATCACTACATGCACATCGTGTAAATCCTCATTTAGACTTCTGCATCGCGCCTCCAGTTGCATTCTCTGCAGACTAAAGAAATTATTAAACAGTCTTCATGTTTTTCATTTATTTCAAATGTCTGAACTTTAGAATACTCCGTCTTTTACTAGTGGTAACGCAAAGGGATTATTTACCACAGTCTTTTAAGAGTAGTTAAAGCCTTTGTGTAACTTGTTTTTTGTCTATTTATTCAAATTGATTCATGTGCTTTCAAATGAAATTAAGTGTTTGCTGCGATAACATTCCTGGATTTTACAAAAGTCTTTCAACTTTAGATCATTATATCTCAGAATCAGGATTGATGGACTTGATCTATTAATATTTTCACCCACCCATATGTAATTTTTTTTCATATTTATGTTCAATATATTTTAAAGGGAATTTATGCCAACAATGTTTGATTATGTCCAAATGCTTGCAGACTGGCTGGATTTCCTCCCTAGGGAGTTGTTCATATTTAAATTTATTTCAACAGAGAGGAAAATTTTTTGAGAAGGGAATATGGAAGTCTAGGCATTTACAGGGCTTATGACCTGTCATTGGCTGGTTTAAGTGGCCACTTTACACACTGTGAAACATTCACCATTCTGCCCAAGTTTGAACATCCACATTTCCTCAACTCTTCCATCTGTTGACTTTTGTGAAGTAAAAGAGCTGAAACCTTTATCACGTGGGTGAGATTCATCCGGCTGAACCAAATCACCCACTAGGCAACGCCTGAAAACAATTTTTCTATTTTTATACTTCTTCTTTTACCAGGTAGTAATTCAACAATGTTTGATTATGTCCAAATGCTTGCAGACTGGCTGGATTTCCTCCCTAGGGAGTTGTTCATATTTAAATTTATTTCAAAAGAGAGGGATTTTTTTTTTTTTGTGACAGAGAGGGAAAAAATTTTGAGAAGGGAATATGGAAGTCTAGGCATTTACAGGGCTTATGACCTGTCATTGGCTGGTTTAAGTGGCCACTTTACATACTGTGTAACATTCACCATTCTGCCCAAGTTTGAACATCCACATTTCCTCAACTCTTCCATCTGTTGAATTTTGTGAAGTAAACCAGCCAATGACAAAACCAGCCAATGACAGGTCATAAGCCCTGTAAATGCCTAGACTTCCATATTCGCTTCTCAAAAATTTTTCCCTCTCTGTTGAAAGGAATTTATGCCGTTTATGTCAATATAATTAATAAATAAATTACTGAGACCATCTTGTACTATTTGTGCCACAGAAAACATGTCAAAGATGTGCATACTGATTTAATTAAAGCAAAGTTTAATAAGCCCACAATTGTTTATTTAAGTTTTGAGTAGTCATAGAAATGTACTGTTAACACCATTGATGCAGGCGTACAAGGAACATTTTCGCCATAGAATTAAGAATAGTCCAGAAGGAGCGCAGAATCATATTTGAATACATCGGACTGTGTCCAATAATTCCCCTACTCTGCCCCACTTTCGCCGCGCGCATACTTGAAGTCACCGCGTAATATTGCCAGATCGCGAAGAGACAACAGAGTAGATAAATAAAGGGTCATTTGATAAGAGTAATTGAATTTATGAACCTAGAACTTAAAATATAAAACAAATTTTAATTGACACAAAACGAATATGTTTATATTATGCTAATTAATATTTGATGTTTTAAAGATAATTTCGTTTAAATGTCCCCCACGGCGTTGTTTAATCCGAGGTCTAATTTTCATTAGTTCTTTCAATAAATGAGCAAAGTAGGGTAAAAAAATTCTACCCTGGCAACACTAACGAAATTTCCATTTTGTTTCTTCGACAATCTGACAGATGGAAAAATAATTCAATTTTTAAGTAATTCATTTGCTACTTAAATATTCGTTTGTTAATTACACATGAAATGTGACGCCATCCTGTTTCTTTGAGATCCTAGCAGCATTTCTACACTTTAAAAGAACACAGCACGCCTTAGTTTAATTCAAAGCAGGAGTTGCGTATTGAGTGACGTCTTCAAAGGAACTAATGCGACAAAACGTAAACCTACTAATTTATGAGTAGTTGAGTCGTCTTCTGTTTGATGTGCGTATGCGGTTTCTGTACTATTCTTAATTTTATGCTTTTCGCATATAAATCACAAAATTAATAAAAATGCCATTATTGTCTTGTGTCCGCCCATCAAATAAATATCAAGCGCAAGGGCCTCGATTATGATGGGAAAATAAAGACGTCATACCTTCA